>NW_017306552.1:920355-988144 GCF_000935625.1 Nanorana parkeri
TTTTTTGCTGTTTTAGTTCACCTTTTATCCCAGTTGTTCATCACTGGGGGAAAGGAAAAAATACATGAGTTGTATTTGACTAAAGAAGCCATCAATATGCTTTTGTAAAAAAATAAAGTGGCCACACACAGATTTATAATTTTCTAACAAAAAAAAAAACTCTATGGTATGTAGCACAGCTAATCTGACCAGTAAAGCTGTCAGCGTACCTTGTAGACTTCCTAAGAGGACCTGAAATGAGCTTCACATATGATTTGGGAAACCAGCCCTTGTGACCTTGGACCTCTCCAAACCACCACATGTCCTGTTGTTCTAGAACAGTGATGATGTCATTCTTATTGAAGTTTAGATGGTTGTCTTTTTTGGCTCTCCATGGATATAAGGCCTGTGCTTGAAGTCCTTCCACCTTTTCACCCTTAAAGTAGGAAAACACAAACTTTAACATACTTTAAAACACAGATACAAATCACAGTGTATGGAAACCCTAACAGTGAACTTCACTTGCTCTTTTGGTTTGTTAAATAGACATCGAAGGTATTTTGTTGCATTTGTTAGATAAGTGCCAAAAATTACCTGTTGATCCTGCCAGAAACCTTGTGAACTGATAAAAACTTCCTATGCTCTCTGCCTATGCTGCTTATCAGTTAGCATTGTTCCCAGCTTTCTCTATGGACAGTAGAACACATCTCCCTATGCTATAAATATGAAGAGAGGGGAATGTGTTCTGCAGTCCTCACACTTCCTTTCCTAGTGTGAAAAACACTGCTTCTCGCCACAAGGTTTATCACTGGAAATGAAAGGCATACTTTACTCCATGTAATTTTCCAGGGCTTCCATTCTCCAAGGTTATGAATCCTCTCCTTCCTGCATCTAAGTCTAGACCAGCGTTTGACTCTCAGCTCCATGAAGGGTCAGATTTCTGACCTTTCTATGCTGTTTCAGAGAATGTTGGCCTCTCATTCCCATGATTAAGACCTTTGTACAGGGCGTATCCCCTGTAACTCCCCCATCTTTTTGGGTTATACCACTCAATGACTCCATGGAAGCTGCATATGCTTCTCTTTGTGCTTCAGAAACAGTGTGAATCCATTAGAGGCATTCTTCTCTTAACGGTCATCACAGGGGGATTTTTCTTCTTCTGCAAAGCGAGTGTCTGAGCTTGCAGACTTCTCTTGCAAACAACCCTGTTTGGTTTTGCAATCTTCTCTTTTCTGCAAGCTAGGTCCAGACGAGAGTTTGGTTCCAGCACTAGCAAAAGTCAGATTGGAGACCTTTCTGTTCGTTTTGGAACTGCTGTTCTCTAACGTGGCTCCCCCTGTCCATTCCTCGGTGGCTCAGTGCAACCTGAATCTGGATTATATCTGTGCTTCAGAAACCACCACTAGATGCTGACTTTGGGTCACAGGAGTGCATTAGTAAATGTACTCCTTTGACCGAAAAGAGAACTAAAGCCAAAAAAAAAAAGGTTTGGCTTTAGTTCTCAGATGATCTCGGGGAAAGGCATTTCCTCCCCTGAGATGGTGTGCATGGTCACATGTCTAGTCACATGTGCCAGAAATCCAGGAAGTAATAGGAGAGCTGGTAATCTGCCCTTAGTAAACATGGCCACTCTCAGAAGACTGGGAAAGAAAATAAAAATAAGGTATGCAAAGAATACAAAGCCGGCAATTATCTAGAAGTATGTGTTTGTAGATTGTCATTACTAAACATTTCTAAAAGGTGTGTGTGTTATTTTAACCACTTCCCGGCCGGCCGTTGTAAAAAAACAGCCGGCCAGGAGCTCTCTAGATCTGAGCGGGCGTCTTTAGACGTCCGCTCAGCCACGCCCCCTCGTGCACGCGCGGGAAATGTGCGATTTTTCAAAACAGGCAGCAATGCCTGTTAACGTACAAGCAATCCGCCGGCTATAAATGAGGTGCTTGTATGAGGTCTCGGTACGTGACCCCCATCGCGGCTCCCCCGCAGCGAGCCCGGGACCGGCATAGTGCCACTCTGACAGGGTATCAGAGGGAGATCGCTACACGATCTCCCTCTGCTCCCCTCTCCGCTGTCAGAATGCGGAACTGATGTATATTACATCACTTCCGCATTCTTGTGTCACTCTCCAGCTTCAGATGCTGGAGAGAAGCTGATGAAGCAGATCTGTGCATCAGCTTCTTCAGGGGGGTCCTAGGTGACATTAGGGGTCTTGAAGACCCTGATGTCTCCATAAAGAGGACCTGTCACTTCTTTTGCTATCACATAAGGGGGTTTCTTAACTTTATTGCTGTCCAATAGGGGGCTAAGTGAAGAAAAAAAAAATAGGAAAAAAAAATTAAAGTTTCCCCCCAAAAAATTAAAAGTTACACATAAAAAATAATTCTTTTTTTTTTTAAGTCCTCCCCATACATACACGCATGCAAACAGGCCTTGGGTGCGCATACGTGCGAAAATGACGATTGCGCCCATTACGCCGCACATGTTACATATCGTCGCGAACGTCGGAATGAGAGCAATAATTCTAGGGCCATCAATCACTGATAACAGTAAACTGATGAGCTGTACAAAGCTTTTAAAGCGTCGCCTATGGTAAATTTTGGGTATGGTAGTTTTTTGTGATTTCGCTGGTGCGCGCAATTTTAAAGCCTGACATGTTTGGTGTCTTTTTACCCGACGTGACCCGATCTTTTATATTTTACCAAAAATATGGGTAATAATCATTGTTTTCTAATATAATGAAAAAATAACTTTTTTTTTCAAAATTTTCAATAATCTTTCCTTAATATAGTAAAAAATAAAACCCCCAGTGGTGATTAAATACCACCAAAAGAAAGCTCTATCTGTCCCCCAAAAAAGTGTATAAACTTCCTTTCAGTACAGCGTTGCATGACGGAATAAATGTCAAAGTACCGCAGCGCGAAATACTGAAAAATGGCCTGGCCAGGAAGGGGGTCTAAACACCTGGTCTTGAAGTGGTTAAAGATATGGGTAAAGGTCCGCTTTAAGCATGGCTGGTAAACAAGAAAAAAAAACAAAAACAGAAAAACGTACATCTGAGATTTTCATGTTCAAAGCAGACTTGGCACACAAGAGTGAAACTGCTTCCATTTCTTACTATCATCTTACCTGTCCAAGTACAGGGGAAGGAGAAGAACCGGTTACAGTGGCAGGGGTAAAAGCAGAACGTTGTCGGATCTGCCCGGCGCTCGGTACAGTCAGTGAAGGTTGAGTTGCCCATGTATCCCAGTTATCAGTCTCTGCTTTCTCATTATTAGTTGGCCACCTAAAGGGAAAAAAACACAACACAAATGTACAATAAACAATTTTTCATAAGCTTTGTTCGCAAGAATGGTATACAGCTCACAAATTGGCTGAGCTACAAGGATATCAAATCAAAATGATGCCTGCTCAAAGTAACCCAACTGCTGGCAATGTGTGAATTCAAATGGGGAATATTAGGAATCTTTTCTCAGCTTAGGATAAAAAACACACATAACCTGGGTACTTACGTTGAGCTGAAGTCAGCCCAGTTGTTGGCATTTGTAGATGTATCAGTAAAAGCTGATGATGTGGCTGTGGACGGTTTCAAGTGGACAGTGGTTTTGGCTGTAGTGTCGGCTACTTGCTTGGCTGTGTTTGGAGATTCGCTCTCAGGCAGTCGCTCGGCGTAATTGGCAGGAAACCAGCCAGTTTTCCCTTTCAGTTCTCCTCCCAGCCATCCAGGCTCCCCAGTTTGACTCTCATCCACCTAGACAAAAGAGGAGATGCAAGTTTACATTATATGCACCATGTCAGCTAATGCAAAGGGGTTCTTGGCTCATATGCAATGCAATAGGAGATGGAAAAAAACAAACACACAAAATAGCAAAAAGGACATCTCCAAATTCAGTTAAAGAATGGTTCAATAGTGTTATAGGTTTCATGTAGAGCCCAAAATGCAAAACACATACGAAAATGAAGCCTGTTAATCCTGCTAGAAATCCAGCGAGTTCTCAACAGCTTGCTTGAGCACACAACTCTGCCACTGCTGCACTGAAATCCCGAATGGTGTCATCAGGTCTGCCTGATTTCTGAAGTCCAGAAAAACAACACTAGTTGGGATTTCAGTACAGCAGGAGCACTGTGTTGTCAGCTCAAATAAGAACCTAGGAACTGACAGGATTTTTGCGCCCGGGGACAATTGCAGAGATTTAATTGTTGGGTGAGCATATGGCCACGTCCTCCCAAAGAGAAGAACAGGCTGATGTGTACAATCACACGCAGCACCTGTCCTTCCCGGGAACGGCCGTGCACACCACATGGATCTGTAAGGGCCGACTCATTTTTTGTTTTAAAAATAGAGCGATTTCAGTAATTTGAGAAATGTAAAAAAAAACAAAAACAACCCAGTAAAGCAAGTCAGGTTTCAAAGAGAACCTGTCCTGTTAGAAATATGAGGACTGCAATTATTGGGGAAATCAAAAGGTCACCTGGCAGTTACTGGCCTGTCAACTTTCTGGTTTGACAAGCAACAACCAGACTTCATGTTATCTCTGACTTTCTGGTACTCTTACTTTCAAAAAAAGAAAAAGACTAAAAAGTAAATATAAATCTCCCCTATGTAAGCTTGCACTACACAATAATAAAAACAGAATATTTACATCCCTGCAGAAGACTCCAACTGTGACAGGAGTTGCTGCTGTCCACCCTGCCACACAAATAACTGACAATCAATAATGTTCATATTTATAAGGCTTTAAAAGAATATGGCCCAAGAGCTACTAAAATTGTGTCTCACCATGACAATGTCACCAGGCTGGATAGTGATCTCATCGTGACTTCTGGCATCGAAAGGATAGAGTGCCCGGTAATATACAACCTTTACATTCCCCTGTGAAATCATTAGTGGTGCTTTCTCTGAAAAGAGCACAACGTACAGTAATATAATTGAGACACAAAGGAAGGTGTTTTCAGAATTAAACTAATACAAAATATAAAAAAAAAAAAAAAAAAAAAGGTAAAATACTGTGTGTGTGCATTTTATAACCAAGAACATCTGCACTGAACCAATTCAACCTTGCTTATACCTTTTAGAGCACTCAACCTTTGCAACCTCAGGACCCACATTTGTCCTTGGTCATTAAGTCGCGACCCAAGTTGCACTACAATGGAATGCACGGCATTGCAATACCGGGCGTTCGGGTGCAGGCGATCGGACTGTGGGCGGGAGGTGCATTTAGGGTGTCATTCAAATGAATGGTAACACAAAAACACACCTTCCACCCCAGAACGCGCAGTAGGTGCAATAGCGTGGTACAGTGCACTAATCGCATGGGACTATGCGATTAACGCACTGTACTAGTGCACCTTATGAGAACTGGAGTGGATCCTCAGTGTGGGCTGCTGTGCCGTGACAGAGCTCCATTCAGATGTGCATTGTTTGTACAGCTTCCCTTGCGTGCCCTGAAGAGGTGTCGGGAGCCAGAGTGTGACGTCACTAGTCCAGCCACCTCTACAGGGCACATGTGGGAGCTCTACACAATGCACATATGGATGGAGCTCCCTTATGGCCATACTTCCAGGACACCCCACCTCAAGCTGACACGCAGACTTTGAATGTCTGCTCGGCACGAGAACTAACCGTGCTGCACTAGGGGGAGGCAGAGGAGCCTCTCACCTAGAAAAGTGGAAGGCATGTGACAACCCACTGAACATGGGGTCACGACCCACCAGTTGAGAACCAAGGTTCTAGAGCTTTATGTCTTCACTCATATATGGACTGAATCCCCTCTTGATAAGTAGAAATACAAATTCAAGTTTTTGCAGTATATGTGTTTTGATGCCATCTCACTAAGCCCCTTCCAGTGTTTACATGTTCCCTTTTCCTGCATCATGTAGGGTAGGCAGCTGCAGCAGAGCAGCATCTCTCTCTCCAATTTGCTCCTGAGAGGATACAGAAACAACTCCCTGATCTTGATATAATCTCCCACAAATCATCACTCCTGTTGTTGCTTTTCCAGCTTTAGAAAGACATCAGAACTGCTCTTCTCCCAAAGCCAAATCAATGGCAATTCAATAGCTTGAAGCAAGTTGACACAGCTTAGATGGAGGGCAAATGCAAGTCATGAGGTGGTCAACTGCACCTGTCTAAATGTAAATAATCTCAGAACCATCTCATATGTCAAATGCAAGTGGAAAGCAAACTGCTGTTTTTGAGGCTCATGTTATATTCTCCAGCATTGTTGCATAATATATAAAATTATAATCCGACAGTCTTGCTGGAAAGCATAGTATGTTTTCTCCCCTACCCCATATACAGGTGAAACTCGATTAGAATATCGTGCAAAGTTCATTTATTTCACTAATGCAACATAAAAGGTGAAACTAATATATGAGATAGAAAAATTCCGAAACCCTGCGGATCAAGGTGACCACTTGAAGGCCACTTTTTGCGAGAGAGTCAGAATCGGAATGTCCCGCAGAGGCTCAAAGGGAGATTCCTGCAATACCGAGAGCACCAGATTCAAATCCCACGGCGGCAATTGGGAGCGAACAGGGGGAACGATACGTGTGACCCCCTGCACAAACGGACAACACTTGCTAGAAGAATCCTCTGAAAAAATCAGGAAGAAGCAGGTAAGAATACTGAGAAAAAATTCTTAGCTCCTTACTCCTGACGCTAGGCAAAAAACTGGAGACTTGTCAGCAGGTGGGGGGTTTGGCCACCGGCAGGGGCCGCCCCTAGGCTGTAATTGGTCTTTAGTTTTTTTGTGCCTAGCGTCCTTCTCCTGCAGGTGGCGATATTACCCTACAGTACATGATCTCCGATCTGTTCCCTGTGTCCTTCAATGAACGGGAGAGAAAAATCAGTTTGTGCATGAACAGACTAATGGTTATGAAACATAACCTGGTGAGGCAATGCAGTGATGTCAAGTACATGAAGTACACAAAATCAGTTGTCACTGTGGCCATGAGGGTGCTGAATGAGCATGTGACAGTACTGCCCTAAAGATGCAGAATGAGCATGCAAAAGCATGGCCTTAGCGGGGCTAAATAAGCATGTGCAGGCATGTCCCTAAATGGAGCTGAATGAGCATGTGAATGTACATGTAACAAGCCCCGCACTGCAGCACACACCTGTACCTGTCCAGGGCACCTGTCCTCCTGGTATCATTGGCTCCGGAGCTTGCTGGAAAAGTTTGCTGGCTTTTTCCTGAGCCTCCAGTTTTCGCTCTTCCTCCATTCTTTTAATAGAGTCTTCCCGTTTCTGTTTCTCCTCGTCCTGAAGCAGTTTGTGTCGTGGCAGCTCCTCCTCTTGCTTCACACGGTCCTGCCACTGTTTATCCTGCTCAATGGCCTTCCTAAAAAGTGGATGAGGAACAGATTATAAGCCCAGGTGATTAGAACAGTGACTATCAATACCTACCATCAAATCTTTTGCCTTACCCATCGCATTACTGAAGGAACAATACCAAACGGCACTCCTAAGCATAGATCCCATTTGCGAAGGTAAGAGGTCAGATTGGTTAAGCCTCCAATTTAACGGATATCACTTGACCGGATGCTTTAATATATGGAGCATCTGGTTTGCAACTTTAGGTCAGTGGTTTATGTAGCAGAGGAAAGTATTTCAAACTACTGTAAGGTTGGTGTGTTAAAGTTTTGTTTAAAATGTTTTGCAGTGAAAACCATGAATTAAAAAAAGGCCATCTTGGTGGCAACTAAAGTGCAATTTCCCAAAAAATTTTTTCAAAGGGTTAATACTTACCTGTGTCTCTCGGCCATGTGCTCCCGTCTGAACATCTAGAAATTTCTTGGGCAGGCGCATGTGCAGTTCAGATGTTCGGCCGGGAGACGAGGAGAGACACAAGGTATGTATATGGAGCAGCGTGCACCCCGCACAGACACCGTGGGACATAAGCAAAGAGGAGGACAGAGGAGTCAGCGCTGGATCGGAGAGCTGGAGGGACAGCTAAAAACTACAGGAAAGAAGATCGGATTAAGAGGCATCATTTAAGATAAGTCCCTACAGGAGGATAGTGAATGGGGGAAAAAAGTTTGACTTTAATGTCACTTGAATGAGCCCAAATGCTTTCTATAGTTGGAAATATAAGCATGTTTTGCTCCTAAAAATCAGCTTGTAATAAGACTGAATGGCTTCCAATCTCTGCTTTAATGTGTTAATTTCAGATCTAGACTAAGGCAACGTCTGTACAAACAAATACATGATCTTTATTGAACCTATACCCAGATCATGCATTTGAAAAGATTGAAAAGTCAGACCAAATAATTGAGGTAGCTTCTGATGTTTGGCCCGACTGGTCTACTTGCTAAGTGAGTCTTCATAGAGAGGGCAATTGCTGAGGCATTGCCAAGGGCTCTGGACCTGTAAAGCGTTGTGCATTCAGTATAGATTGTGCCCTAAGCAAAGTTAGTGCCCAAAAAGGTCCAAACTAGGCTATCCTTGCATGACCAGTTGGATCCGGACTTACAGTCTGAGAACGACCACGCCGGAAAGCTGTAATTTAAGAAACAAAAGCACCTGCAGCAATGTAGAGATAAAAATTGATTGAAAGAAAAAAAAAAAAAGAAAGTACTAGCAAAAAAAATTATTTACTCCTAATGTGGCAGAGCTGAAGAAAACAGGCCCATCCTCCTAGGACAAAAGACTGAAGCAAGCTGATAGTAGGAGGGGTTATACACTGGTCTGGGCTACAGTTTGCCAGTGTCCAATCCTCCTGTAGGTAACCATATAACCTAAAGGGTAAAGACTTCCTGTGTCCCTCAACAGAGGACAAAGAAAGCTCATTTGCTGCTTGACACGACTATGTAAATAATTTCATGTCCATAGTCTAGGCAAGGTGCACTTTACTGAAGATATTGCTCCTAAAGCTACAAATAATGAATATGTATAAAAAGATCATATTCTTCCTTCCACCTGCATATAAATATACCTCAACAAGCAAGAACAAAAGCAGAATACACTTGTGGTGGGGGATAAGCTAAATCCTTTCAGTACACATCTCTGATTCTTTTCATGAAGCTGTTCTCTCTTACTGTCTGTCCTGACCAGTCCTTCACTGTCATTCCTTCTCTCAGGAGGCTGCCTAGACAACAAACACATACAGTCACCTAAAACAGTGTAACCTGGTATGTTTCACTGTATAGCTCTATTCATAGAACATATACTTACTTTAAGATTAATGCTATTAAAAAGACAAAAGAAACAAAAAAGCTTTGTGTGCATTAAAAGAATGATTCATCCCCAGCATCCAATTTGTTTGTTTGTTAGTGCGGCAACAATTACCTTTCCTTCCTACATGAGCAGTGGTTATAAAGGAAAAAAGTCGTTTTTGCAGCATTAGGTCTTTGTTAGTCTGGGACAGGGATAAAAATGTGACAACTTAAAAGGAAATGAAAATGCAGGTTTTCATACAACACTGGTCTCCAGCTGTCTGAATATTAGATCTCACACAGGCAGCAGCTTCTCTGTCGGTGAGGATAAAAAATGGGTATGGTCAGGGTAAATTGTGCAGAAGGTGGGCACAGAAACCAAACAGGTCTAGGTGCATGCTGGCCAGCATCCCTCAGCTGACAGTTGTTGCATGACAGGACAGATTTGGATCTACATCCTATGACATTTTTTGGGGGGGGTTCCCCCAATAAAGGCCTTTTTGAATGTGTGTTTGCATTTATTTACCTGGTTGTTTTTTTTGCGAAGGAGTAAGCAGTGGTACTATATCCAACTTTCTGATTTACGTAATACCCCAACCCCCCCACCCCACATCACCTTGGCGACAGGATCTGGGGATGATGCCCCTTTCCCCATCTACATCAAGATACCCTCCCCAACTTGAAGGCATGTAGCCTGGTCAGGTTCAGGAAGGTGGGCTACGCACCTTCCCCTCTTAAATAAGTAATAAGGTTACACAGTACCCCAGGTTACAAGAGTAAAACACACATACCGGTACCATAGTATTTTATTTAACCCCTTAAGGACCAAGGCCTTTTTTTCGTCTTTTGCACACGGTATAATACACATTTTAGGCCTGAAAATTACTTCAAACCCCCAAACATTATATATTTTCTGAACGCCAAGACCCTGTAGAATAAAATGGAGCCAGTTGCAAATTTCTATGTTGCACGATATTAGCACAACTTAACAAACCAAAAAATGTAGTGAAAAATGCACTCAAGTTAAACTTGGTGCCCCAAAACACAATGGGGGGCATCAAAACTGGAGCAGACAAAATTTGGAGCAGATTTGCACTACAAACAATCAGCTTCTCTCATTTTCAAATCTCAACTGAGCAAACTGAAAAGAGATGCTGATTGGTTCCCATGGGAACCTGCTCCAGATTCTGTCTGCTAGTGTTGATAAATTCCCCCCAATATACTACATTTTTTAAATTAAAATATAAAAGATGAGGTAACGAGTAAATAGATACCCAGCATGCCCATGTTCAGTTCCCAAAAAAGCCCTTCGACCATTTAAAAAGCCCCTACAGGTCATCAGCTTAGGGATACGCGTATATATTGGCCCTAGAATTATTGCTCTAACTCTGACGTGTGCGGCTATACCCAACATGTGTAGCGCACCCAACGCGTGTTTACATCAAGATGGGCATGCTCGCAGGGGACTTTAATGTTTTAAAATTATTTTTACATTTAATTTTAATATTTTTTTTCCTTTACTTTAATTGCCATCACATAGGGAGGCTTACAAGCCTCCTATGCGATAGCATATTGGCAGTGACAGGTCCTCTTTAAGGTGATACTGGGGGTCCAAAAGACCCCACAGTATCACCTTTGCACTTTAAATAGCTACTGAAGTGCAAATCGCACTTCAATGGCTTATTGCTCGGCTTTAGGAGCCCAGCAACGACAGCTCAGGGATGTAATGTGCATTGCTCCCGGTCCCATAGAGCGGGGAGGAGATCTAGATCATCGATGAACGGATGTTTGCCACTCAACTCCCAAGCTTCCCATCGGCACCTGACATGCTGGTTTAGGGCCCGCAGGAGGGGCAGTGGAGCCCAGGAAACACGGTTGTTTACCAACCCGTAGAAGTGATCTGGCAGTAGCTGAGTCACCAGAATCGCTTCTATTGTAAACCCGGCCACCGGCTCTACAAATGTAAACAGTCCCGGTGGTTTGCTGTTTAAAAACCCCTTAAGGACCCATGACGGTATAATCCCGTCATGGATCTTTAAGGGGATAAAACAACGTGTAAATCCATTATCAATCATATCACCTAGCAATGAAGATCTAATATCAATCATAAAGAACGACGATCTGACAACCAATGAAATAAACACGACGAGCCACGCACAATGATCCTGCTAAACTCTTAGCGCAAATGACATTTCTCTGACCGGGGTGCTGGCTGACATCACTGACCAAATATGCTCAACAATGCCATTTAGAATGCCCTCCGGCTTGTTTATAATTTGATTATTTTAGAACAACCAATGACGCTGCTCTGTCCACACAGCACCATTGGTTCCTAGAAAGCAGTTTGCCTGAACAGCACAGCATCATTGGTTGTTCTGGTGCACTCACCTGCCAGTGTCCTAGCAACCTATGATGGGCGTTGGCCTTACCATGGCAAGAAGTTCATCTTACTTCTGAAGCACTAAGCGTGAGAATGAAGGGATGTTGCTCTATATCTATACCAAAAATAATGCGTTGCACGTTATAAATAATCCTTTATTTATACTGTCTTGTTGGGGGGAAAAAAACCATAAAACTAAAAATCACACAAATGTAAAAAAAAAAAAGAAGAAAATGGGAAGCCAGTACCTCTGAGCCTCCTCCTTCTGTCTCTCCAGCTCAATGACCTTCCTCTCCTGCTCCTTCTGCTTCATCCTTTCCACTTCCACGTCCTTCTGCTTTTCCAACTGCTGCTTACTGTGCATTTCCCGCAGTTCCTTAAAAGGGGGAAAGAATAAAACAGCCTCTGTGAATGGTGGCAGGAAGTAATCTAAGAAGTTCAACCAATTGAAACTTGCTAATATAGTAATGCTACACCTGCACTGCAAGGGTTGACTGCTTTTTTTTTGGTCCAAGCGCAAAAAAAAAACCAACCGCTTACACTCACCAAATTCATTGAGCCGACCGGCCAGCCAGACACGACAGTGCTTCCTCCTGCCTAACTCCTCCTAAGCTGCAGAGATGGGTATGTCCCTCGGTGTCTTCACATCCTATTCATTGTGTACAGATTGTGATGACTCAGGGACCTTAGAGCGCTGCAGCAGAGGGGGAGCTAGGGGTAGGGACCGGTCTAAGAACCGGCTCCAAGGATAAGGCGAGTATAACTCGTGCAGGGGTAGCCCCACTGTAAGAGTTAGTAAAATGTGTGCCCAGAGTTCTGCTTTACCAAAACAAGGTACTCAAGATGGCAGTTATGCAACACACATTGTTACAAATTAGTTATAAGGAGAAGGAGCATTACAAAAGTTCACCATGTTTATATAGCAAAGATGTCACAAAGCGACAATGAGCATTACATCAGGTATGCTGGGTGTTTCCTCTCACTCTTAGTGGTAAAGGGAAAACAAGGGTGGGGGGACACAGGATGATACCCAGATAGGAGGAGGAGGAGGAGGAGGAAGGAGAAGGGAGGGAGGGAGGGAGAAGAAGTAAGACACAGAGAAAAGGATTTTATCGGGAATAGAAAAAAAAAATATATTTTGTTTCTCTTCCGTTCATTAAAGGACACAGCTGGCAACAAGATGAGGCCGAACAGAAGGGCTACAAACGCAAGAAGCGTTGATGTGCAGGGCAAACTGAAGCATGCAGGTATGCATCCTTTATGTCGATTGACGCCAGAAAATACCTCTGGTGGAGAGAAGCCACCACCGGACGGACTCCATCTTGAAAAGAATAGGTCAAACACTGTCCTTCTTGGGAAAATTGAAAAGAAAAGATTTGAATAAAATCTCTTGAATCTTTGTGCCAGGGGAACCGGAAAGACCACCCCCGGTTGAAGACCCTGTGCGGTCAATCAGAGATCTTGCAGACACGCCGGAGACTAGCAAAGATTGGAGGGAAAGAACCAGGTTGGAAGAGGAGAAAGAAATTCTATTTTGTAACCCAAAACACTGAGTTTGCAAACCCAAATTGTATGAAATGTGAGCCAGTCGAGCATCCCCAAACAGAGGTTCCCTGACTTGCACAAAACAGGTGAGGGCAAACCTTCATGCAGGAGGTAGACTTCTCAGCAGGCTTGGAAGACTTGGACTGCCAAGATCAAATTGGCCCGGAGGAGGAAGATTTTCTGTATTTTGGGCCTTTATCCGAGGAGCATTGGGCATGAAAAAGAAATTTGGGAGTGGGAAAAGATGGACCCTGGTTGCGAGAGGCTCCTTTTACCCCTCTTAAGCTGGTAAGAAGGTACTGTTACTTCCAGTAAGATTTTTGATAATATCCAGCATTGCTCCAAACAAACGGTCACTCTTGAAAAGCAGGTCAGTCAGCGCTTTTTTAGAAGTCTGATCAGTAGAGCAGCACTTGAGTCACAGAAGACTGTGAAAAACAACTGCAGACAGACATCGACAGCTTAGACAGTAGGGGTCCTGTATCCAGCGAAGTGGTACACACATCAAAGACCGTGGACTAGTTGATCAGCTAGTTCCACATGTACAGGATACACCTGTTCACCATCCAGACCCTGGCACAAGAGCTTCACCCATTATGTGAGCATCTAAGACACCAAAGCCTCAGCCGAAAGAGGCCGCAGAGCTGATCCAGCTTCAGTATACATAGATCTTGCAATGGGTTCAGCTTTTCTGTCTGTTGGATTCTTGAAGGAGATTCCGCAACCAGGATCACAGCTGCCTTATTCAGAAGCGATAAACAGGGGGGTCCATAACCGGGGGAGATGTCCACTTCTTCAGAAACCCCTCCTCAAAAAAGTAGCGCACAGAAAAGCGCTTGGGGCAAGACAAAAAGCCAGAGAAAAACCCTTCTATTCCTTATAAATGAAGTCATCAAAAAAGGCATGATAAGGAAACACTTCAGTCAAGCGCTTCGACTTATGCATACCAAAGGGAACCGGAGCCTCCGACAGAGTACCCCCAGAATCCTCCAGTTTGAAAGTTTTACATACAGACTTAAGAGCAGAAACAAATTCTATCTCCTGTGAAAAAGGATTGGCCAGAAATTACAGCATCCACTGAGGCCGAAGGAATGTCATCCTCCCCAGAAGGGCCAGAGAGTGATGGGGAAGGCAGAGAGGGGTGGTTGAGCTTCTTACCCTGCCTGTGGCCCAACGCCTGTTCCACACACAAAACAAAACCCTCCAGAATGGAAGCGAGTGCGTCCATAGGGACAGGTGGACCCGAAAGCCCTGGGGAAAAATCCGCCAGGCCCAAGAAAGGTGCCAAAAGGGTGACATGAAGTACAGACAAACCCCCACAGCAGACTCAACAGCAGCCCCCCACATACAATGCAGCCAGGGGTCGTGTCACCATATTGTCAGATCTGTTTGGCCGGTCTCGATGCCGATTGGCTGGGAAGCCGGCTTCCCGGGCCAATCAGCATCGTGCCGGCAAAACAGAATGGAGTTGGCTTCTCGTGCAATCAAGAAGCCGGGTGGTGGGTAATGACACGCCACCTGGCCTCGATTGCCCAGGAAGCCTCTTCTATGCTAACGGAAGTACCGGTATCGATACTCGGGATCGGTGAGTACCGAAATATAAATATCGGTACTCGTAACTGAAAAACCGGTATCGGTGCATCAGTAAAATTAACCAGTATTAGATATTATCATGTTGAAAAGACCAGATCGTGTTGCACATGACAGAAGGGAGGCTCAGACTGTGTAATGGCCAGTACCTTAAGCTGGTTATTGAAGACATCGATCTCTTGAAGTTTTGCCCGGGTTTCCTTCTCCACTTCATCAAGCTGGTCTCTGAGTTGCTGACGGCCCATTTCCTTTGCATCCAAAGCTCTTCTTATAGATAGGAGGGAATCTCCTGGGAACAGGTTAGAACATTCACAATTATTGAAGGACTTAATGTCACACTCCACAGACGTACGAATATAAATATATTGTTTCATACAGGCCAAATGACAAGTTCTCGCTTCACTGAATGCAAGGCGGGCACTTTTGTTGGCACATTTGGGCAAGGCCATCACTTTATAGTCCAGCAAACACCTTTTTTGATAAGTTTAGTTTTTGATGCAATGCGTAAGAATTAGAACCCCTGCTGGGTTTTTCACAACTATCCATTGTAACTGTCTGCAACCCTCTTGCAGATAATGAAACGATTGTGACCAAGACGGTAAGTGAAATCTCTCCAACAAACACCCCAGAGGGCAGTAAAACCCAACCTCATCAACATCGAAGAATGAACATCTATGTATGTCTGTGAAGGTTCTCATTGATCCAGGTCATGGTATATCTGTAAAAAATAAAGTCAAGGTAACTGGACTTGCTGTATTTTTCTTGAAGACGTTTCACTGGTTATCCAACCAGCTTTCTCAATTCAGAATGACTCGTACAAACATTATCTGGCCATAAATATGGTGAATGTCGCTCCAATCCACATGAATAGAGGTGGGGGGTGAGACATCTATTGTCTGCCACATACAATGCTTTTTTACCACCTCTCTGGGCAGGTTATTAACACCTCCTAGTTCCAATTATACAAATGCAATCAACACCTGGTTGTAACTAACAGATTATGTGGATTGGAGCAACATTCACCATATTTATTCACAGATAATTTTTGTACAAGTCATTCTGAATTGAGAAAGCTGGTCGGATCTCCAGTGAAATGTCTTCAAGAAAAATACAGCAAGTCCAGTTGCCTTGACTTATTTTTTACAGATATCGAACATATATGTAGAATTTCTAACACGAAGGATGGTTTTATGTAACTAGAAAAAGGTGGTTTCACAACATTCACACCTCCCATCTTGTTCATGGACAAATCAATATCTGCCTTGACACATTCTATTGTGATTGCATTAAAGGTAAGCGTGCTACCTGGTGGATTTGATGCCTGGGGTATCTTCCCAACACTCATCAGATTTAAAGAAGCAGCTTGGATATGTTACAAAACCTCTTCAACATTAAAGAGCAAGTCCAGTTGAATGTGACCAACTACTACGAGCTGGAAAAGGAGAACCTGCACAGACAACCTGACAAGGATTCTAGTCCTTCTTCACTCCATCTAAAACTAAAAAAAATAATAATGCTCCAATACTCTTCCTGTATCAGGAAGCCTGGCACCGCGTCATTACACTCTGCCCGGTTTCCTGATTGGCCGGGAAGCGGCTCCATGCTCTCTTGTCACTTGTGATGAGAGAGCATGGAGCCGACTTCCCGGCCAATCAGGAAGTCGTACAGCATGTAATGACGCGGTGCCCGGCTTCCTGATCGGTCGGGATGCTGGCCAATCAGGAAGCCGGGCGCCGTGTAATGACGCAGCTCCTGGCATTCTGATTGGCCGGGAAGCTGGCTTCATGCTCCCTCGTCATCTCATGATGAGGGAGCATGGAGCCATCTGGCCGGCCAATCAGAAAGCAGGGCGTTGCGTCATTAAACGGCACCCGGCTTCCTGATTGGCCGGCCAGACGGCTCCGGCTGGGTACCGGAGGAAGGCTGCGTTCTGGCTGGAGAGGCCCCGGGGGTGACAGGCTGGACATACCAAGGCAAGAGGGGGCTTTCTTGTTAATCGAGAAGCCGGTGGCGAGTCATTACACGCCACCTGGCTTCCTGAATGGGACTTCCGTTACTCGGTAATTGGTATCGGCGAGTACCAAAAAAAAAATTATCGGTACTTGTACCGGTATCGGTGCATCCCTAGTTGTCAGCGAAGAAGTCCATGAAGGAAAGTGAACATTTTTGACAGGTGGATGCGCAAAAAAAAGACTTCGTGCTGCAAACACATAAAATGTATTTTAATCTTCAAACATCTGTACCCGAGGTGAAGACTTACTTTGCAAACTGTTCTGCTGAACCTGTTTTAATTGGTCATTTAGGAACTGTTTCTCGGGAATCAATTTTCCAAGCAGCTGCTGAGACTCCTGTGGAAAAAATGCAGAAAATAATTCTCAGTATTTGCAACTTTTTACACAGCTTCTTGTGTTTATTTACAGAAATGTCAACACTAAAAAGCACATCTGTTCACAAGTTGAACGATTCTGTTTCCATGCTTTGCTGAAAGTTTGCTCTAAGAGAACGCGTAACATAAAAAGTACTGGTGAGAAATGTTCTTCAGTTAATGCATCCACTTTGCTTCTGTAATGCAGCTCACATGACCAAAGGTCAGGTTCTGGTCATGTGATCATTATCAAAGAAGCTTGGATCCTCAAGATGATGCACACATAACATTAATAGGTTTTGAGAAGTGGTTTAACCCTTTCTCTGCCAAGGGCTTTTCGTTTTTTGCACAAGTTATAATCCACATTTTATTCCTGAAAGTTACTTCAAACCCCCAAACATTATTTTCTGAAAGCCAAGACCCTGTAGAATAAAATGGTGGCCGTTGCAAATTTTTACATTGCACGATATTAATGCAACTCTTTATCAAACTAAGAAATGTAGTTAAAAATGCACTTAAGGTAATTTTAGTGCCCCAAAACACAATACAATACCAATGTTTTGTTAAATATAAAAGATGAGGTTATAACGAGTAAATAGATACCCAACATGCTCAGGTTAAAAATTGTGTGTGTGTCCATTAAACGGTGACAAAATTCAGTACCCCAAACAGTGCATAGATGACGCTTTAAAAGCCCCCACATGATATTGGTTTAGGAATACACGTAAATATTGGCACCAGAATTATTGCTGTCACTCTGGCGTGCGCGGCTATTTATGTGTAGTGAGACTATCATTTTCGTACGTAGGCGCACCCGACGCATGTTTATGTGAATTATTTTTTTTTAAACTAAAGACCCCTAGAATCAATCACCTTTCCACTCTAAATAAGCTATTGAAGTGCAGATCCCCCTTCAACAGCTTATTGCTGGGCTTCAGGAGCCGAGCAATGGCAGCTCAGGGACCGGAATTGATGTATTGTGCATAGTTCCCGGTCCCATAGAACATGGAGTAGATTGGTGAACGGAGGTTCGCTCCTCTCCTCCTCAGCTTCCCGCCGGCACCCAACATGCTGGTAAGCCGCCAGAATCGCTTTAAATTTTAAATGGGCCCTGCTTAAATGGGCCCACTGCCACCGTCGTATGATATACGTCAGTGGCAGCGAAAGGGTTAAAGGAGAAACGTGGGGAGTGTAAAATATACACTCCCTGCAGCTTGGAGCTGGCATGGGACACTGCAGCTGTCCCACCCCAAAGCTATACCAAGAGATGAGCGATCATGTAACCGCTGATCACCCAGCTTTCTCATCTGTTCTCCCTGCAGAGAGCAATAACTGTTGGTCACTGCTCCATGCAGGGATTCCCCCTTCGCCTCGCTGTTCCTCCACCGTTCATTGGAGAGAGACAGGGAGGGTTGGCGGGGTCGGAAGGCAGAGCCGACTGTTGCTTTAGAGAGGCAGAGCCAGCCATTTTGTTAGGATCTGCATTGGGACTCTGCATGGTAGGCAGGTTGAAGGCACTAGCCCACTATCTGGTGACCAAGTCACAGGAGTACATGTACTTCTGTGAACCAAAAGAGAAAAAAGAAATTGACTTTTACCCTCTTCAACTAAAAATCCCATCGACATGCAGCTCTGCATGCTGTGCGGATACAAAATCCTTTTACATTCATTAGTTAAACACATTTTTCTAACTTGCAATTTCTTATTTTGCGCTTCCTTGTTTGCTTTGGCAAAAATGAGGTAGTAATGCCCAAGCATTGCACCCTGCGAAGGTTACATCAGCAGAGCATTGTGGGAAATCTCATGAGACCTCAGGGAAAGGCATTTCCCTCCCTTGAGATGATGTGCATGGCCACATGCCCTAGTCATATGTGCCAGAGGTCCAGGAAGTAAAGTGAGATATAGTAACCAGTCATTAGCAAAAATGGTCACTGTGAGAAGACTGGGGAAGAAAAGAGAAATAAGGTATGTAAAGAATAAAGCTGGCAATTATCTAGAAGTATGTGTTTGCAGATTGTCATTACTAAACATATTTAAAGAGGTCTCCGTTCTTATTTTAAACATATATGGATACAGTTCCTCTTTAATAACCCTACTTCATGTAAATATGTAGGACCAATTTAATTGCAACTTAATTTTATTGTATAAGATGTCTGAAAATAAAGCCGTATAGTCACCTGAAGCTGCTGCTGTAAGTGTGTGATTTCAGCAATCCTCAGCTCTCTGGACTTATTTGTACTTTCTATTTCCTGTCGCTGTGTGGTCAATCGATATCGAATGTCTTGAAGTTTTCCTTCGAGCTGATGCTTTTTATCATTCTTCACAACGAATGGGGAAGAAACAAAACACAATCATCTATTCTGCTCCTTTGATCTCACTCCTCTTGAGATTACAAGTTATGCAACCTTACCAAAGCTTCCAGCTCAAACTCCAAAGTCTTCTTTTTGGCCTTCAGCATAACAATGTCTTCCTGCTCCTTGTTTCTCTGGTTCAGGAGCTCCTGACGCCGATTCCGCTCCCACTCCAGCTGTCTCTGACGCTCAAGTTCTCGCTTTGCAGCCTGTTACAAAAATTAATAGTGAAGTTGTAATGCATGCAGGCTGCGCTACTGTGTACAGAGTATGGATAGTACACCGGCACAGGCAGAAGGCTTCACCCCAAAAGTAACTACCGCTGGGTGCCAGATTCACCTGGGAAAATGGAATTACCATTTAAATGCACAGCCAGCTGGGATTTGAATAACTCCAAGGAGAAAACTATCAATCCATAATATGGAAGGTGAGATCGATTCAAAGTCGAATGCCCTTATCTGTAATGGGTACTTAATGCATTTTGCTCAAAATACCATTTTCGGCTAATATGTTTCAGCAGCCGAAGCTTCGGTGCATCCCTACACACAAGGCTGGCTCCATAGGACCCTGCAAAGGAAAGAAGCGACCCTAAAAAAGGCCTTCAGGGCGAGCGCGCCCAAGGGACCAGCAGATTGTGCAGGAAGCTAAAAATCTTTAAAAAGGAACAACATCCACTGTAAGTGATTTAATCAGCATTTGACAAAAACCTTTTTGACTTTAATATCACTTTAAGTGACCCTTGGCTTCTATTTTTGTGCTGTTCCTGACGCTGTTTCTTAAAAAGCCTCTGCACATGTATATACAACAATTCCATGTGCGTCTTACCAAAACTTTTGAATAGGGGAAAAAAAAGTTACACAGATGGTCACAAAGAGGCCACTGCTAACCGGCAGAGGGTATCTTCCAGTCAGATACTACGCAAGGAAGACACAAAACCAATATTGCCTATGGCAACACGTTACTTCTTGCTGCGGGTCCCACCAAATGGTGGTTCCCATCCCATCACACAACTTCACATAAAGCAGAAAGTCCTAAATCATAGGTTCATATACAAGCTACCAGAGGTTCTTACTGAATTGTTTTGCATGGTGAGTGCAAATCTATCCTTAGTAGGTGAGAAGACAAAGCCTTGACCCCATTACTAAAGCCATAACATTCTCCTAAGTTTCACGAGTGCATGTGTTTTATTTATTAAGCTTGCTGGAGATAAAACATTATTACACAATGAGGAGCTACCTCTCTCCGCTCTATTTCTTTCCTCCGCTCTTCTTCTCGTTGACGTTCCAGCTCTCGCTGCTTCTCCAGCTGTTTCTCCAGCTCTTGTTGGCGCTTTCTCTCATGTTCCTGCCTTTCCCGTTCCTTCCTCTCCTGTTCAGCCCGTTCCAGCTGAGCAAGGCGCTCCTGCTCTTTCCGCTGCAGCTCCAACAAAGCCTGCCTCCTTTTCTCCAATTCTAGGTTACCGCGTTCAAAGTTCTCCCGCTTCTTATCTTCAAAGGTCACTGCTAGAAAAGAAAGAGCAAGAAGGGACATGATTGAAACCTTTAAAATACACTGAGGACAGCAGCAAATCCATTATAATACTGAGAACACAGAGGCATGACCGCCAACAAACAGGGGGGCAAAAGTTCAAAATTAATCTGGAAAATAATGATTTTACTTAAAGTGACACTAAACTCAGGAGTTAAATCTTAAAAATACATTCAAGTCACTTAACTATGAACAAAAATATATCTTATTTGTGTATCACTCGGCTGTAGATCCTCAAATCATCTTTGAATTGGTGGTGACACAGTCCTTCCTTCTGGAGGGTGGTTACTTTTGTTCCCCAAGGTCCCTGTGTGTGTTGTAAAGTAGCCATTGGTCCAAGCCCGCTCCTGTGATGGACTACAGTTTCATGTTTAGTTAGCTAATTTGTATTGAAATACAATCTATCACGGGAGTGAGCTTGGAGGAGTGGTGGCTACGTTACAACACACACACAGGGACCACAGGGAACAAAAGTAACCACCCTCCAGAAGGAAGGACAGTGTCAGCATCAATTCAGAGATTATTTGTGGATCTACAGCCGAGTGATACACAAATAAGGTACATATTTGTTAATAGTTAAAGGAGAACTATGGGGTTAGGGCTTTTCCCCATAGTTCTCCTTAGGGTAACGGGAAGACACAAACTAGCGTCCTCCCGTCACCCTAAGCTCTGTATGCCGCGAGCTACAACTCGCGGTATACTGAGACGCCGCAGCTGAAGCGGATACCGACAATTATGTCTGGATCCATCCAGCTGTGTGAGTGACAGCTGGCTCTGCCTATCTAGAGGCAGAGCCAGCTGTACCCGCCCCCTCTCCTGTCCGTTCCGCCAGTCAGCGCTGGCGGAGCGGGGAGGGGGGAATCCAGCCCCTTCCCTGTCACGGCAGAGAGCCGTGACATGATCGAGAAGTGAGCGAACGCTGGTAGGTGTTCGCTCACTTCCCGATCCACTGAGCCGACCTGTGACAGTCTCATTGTCACAGGTCGGCTAGAACTATGAGGTGAGTGGAAAGCACTCGCCTCATAGTTCTCCTTTAAGTGACTTAAATGCATTTTTAAGATTTAACTCCCGAGTTTAGTGTCACTTTAAAGAGTAGTGAACGCTTGGAAAAGAACTCCAGCAGACATATGTCAGACTTGATGAACCATTTGGTCTTCTGCCATTATTCTTCTGTGTTTCGATGTCACTTGCTTCCCAATTTAGAAAGCAAATCCCAAGACTTCCAGTAAATAGAAAGTGCAGATTGATCAAGCAAACTTGTCAGCCATTACAAACCTAAACTCTTTTACAGGACCAGGAACCACAAGGTACCTGTTACCTTCAACCAGAAAACCCTCCTTTGTGTGGTCATATGATTTACAGTGGTACCTCGGTTCACGAACGTCTTCTGTTCGCGAACAGGAAGTTCGTAAACATTTTGCCTCTGTTCACGAACTCTGCATCGGGTGACAATTACAACCTCGGCCATCTTCCCCGCTCTGACACATGGTCGTGGCTTCCTCTAATCGAGATCGTAGACAGACCTGTGCACACTTGCTGTGAAGCTTTTTTGTGTGCTTTTCTTGGAGAATAAACCACCCCAACACAACTGAAACGAACAGAGTTTTGAATCTGATGAACAATAACGTGGTCTCTCATTTCCGGAGGGTTATGACGAGCACCATTTTCACCAAAATTGACCCTGCAGCTAAGAGACAAAGAAGAGAGGAAACCCCAATGTCCTTATGGAGGGGGACTCTCCCTCCAAAACGATCACCTCTTCCCCACCCACCTTCCTGTCCTCCACACCAGAAGTCGCCCCAAGAAAGGTTAGGGTTCACTCTCTTCATACTATACTTTGTTTCATATTTTTGTGGTTAAAATTTATTTTTATTTTTTACATATGGTTCACAACAGATTAACCGTATTCACATCGAACCCTATGGGAAAATGTCATTCTGTTCGCGACCAAAATCTGTTCGCGGCCACGTTCGTAGGGGTCGGAACAGATTAACCTTATTTACATTGAACTTTATGGGGAAATTTGATTCGGTTCGCGACCAGAATCGTGGAACCAATTAAGTTCGTGTACAGAGGTACCACTGTAGTTTCATTTTGTTATTAGGAACCTGGCTCAACCCATCTAACCCTAAAGCTGCATAATAAAGCAACCGGGGTGCCTAAACTAAAAAGAAAAATCGACAAGCATACACCTGGAGCTTCCCGTTATGCGCCTACAGTGATGGATAAAGTAAAGTATTGTTCTCTTTTTGCTTTAACGGCTAATGAATGGCTCTTAAGGGAATGGGAGGTGGCAGCTGAACAGCATCGGAGCGTTTTTGTCATGTGTTTCCATGCGTGTTTTTCTGCATTTGTTCATTATCAATGAGCTACAATCTGCTCACAAAAAGACGCTTTTTGCCGTGTGCGTATAAAACGCGCAAAAACGTGCACAAAAATGCTGCCGCCTAGGTGTGAACCAGGCTTGACACCATTAATGTAGGTGCTATGTTTTTCGAGTAAAAACAAACTATTAGGCCTCATTCACACGAGAAAAAGCCGGCACATACAGCTCCGTGCTGCGTGCACGGCCGTAACGGCCGCAGCTGTACGCCGCCCTACACTCACCCAACCTGCACGTCTGTGCGGGTGTCCGTGCTCGTACTCTGACAGGATGGATCCTGTCTTCGTCCAGAGCCGGGACACATGCACCCGTATGGACCTGCACTTGGAGTGAGCGTAGGGTGGGGTATGGCCGCAAACTCCCATAGAGCGTATCAGGAGCTGTCCGATACGGCCGTGCACACAGCACAGAGCTGTACGTGCCGGCTCTTTCTTGTCTGAATGAGGCCTTAAGTTTGTGGTCATCAAGGCATACAAAGGCAAAATAATGTCAAATTACTTAATATACTATTTACCAGACAATTTCTTGTCTGCAGGTTGAGGCTCCTCTTCTGCTGGTTCTTCTGGTAAACGCTGATCAACTGACACAGAGCTCATTATGGAAATGCCACTGCCAGACCGAACTCTCCTGTAAAATATGAGAATATCCTATAACAAGAAAAAATGCTTACATAAATGGTACGAGAAACTCCACCCCAAGCCTGATAAAAAGGGGCATTTGCAGAAAAGTGGCATCTGCAATGGCTCAGGACAGTGCTTGATCCTGGTGACCAATTTTTGAGGCACTGAATATTTTATGGTGGAAATGGACTTAATCTCATATTACATTATTAGGGCTATACATTAGGTATATGAGGTTCTGTCACCAATGTAAAAAAAATGCAGGAAAAAGCACCGAAAAATTGAGCATTTTAAAATGTTTTTTATTTCCATAAAATTGCCAATTACTTGCAATGTGCCTTTGAACCCTGCTAGAAAAAGATTTAATCCCCTAACACAGCCCCCTTGTCTTCTGTGATTGTATCATTACTGCTGGCCCAGCTCTTCCACCACTCCCCTCCCAATGTAGCTGCCAGGGGTGAAGAATAATACTATAGAGTGTCAGAGTGACAGCTCTAAGGCCTCTTGTCACATGGGGCGTACACACCTGCAAACGGGACGATTCCGGGAGGGACAGGTGGTGTGTGTGTGTGATTGCGCGCAGCAGCCTGTTCTTCCCTATGGGGGGACGCGGATGTAAGCCATCACCCGTGCGGGTACGAGTGTCCGTACTTGGACGCAGACAGGATGAATCCTGTCTGCGTCCAAGTTCGGACACCCATATACTGAAATACCGGTATTGGTGCATCCATAATTACTATAATTCTTATATACATCCTAAACTCAGTACACACACACACACACACACACACACACACACACACACACTCTAAACCTAAATACAACACAATTTACAGATAACCAAAGAAACAAAAAAAATTCAGTATGTACATAAAAACAATCCAAAAATGTACATCAAATATATAAACAAACCAATATTATTAAATAAACTGAAGTTTTTTCAATCTACAGTTTGAGAGCATTCCTCACCTGAACGATGGGGGCACATAGTCTGGGGGCAGCACTGGAGGGAGTGGCTGACCAGACATTGCCATGTCTATTAAGTGCATAGCCAAGATGAACTCTTCTGCTGTTAACTTCCCATCTTGATCAATGTCTGAAAGATTCCTGGGATGCAATAGACAAAAATATGCTATAAGCTAAAATGGAGTCCACAAAGAGACCTAACCTTGACGTTTCACTTTTTTTTTTGGTAGATGCTGGAGAATTAAAGCGTAACTGAATCCATCAATATAACATACTGCAGTGTACCAGTCCTTAGATACACTGTTTTGTTTTTTTTTCCAGGCTTTTTTGGCCTTGATTTTTACCTGGTGATCCTGTTCTTAACACTTTCTGTCCTAGGGTGGCAATGCTTACTGCACTGTATCTATGGATAATCAGCGTTAACGCCCTAGTGAGGGACTACAGAAACCTTCTCTTCTCCATAACAAGGTGAAGGGGTTATGTAGTACTCAACGATAGCTGGGGGCAATGTAACTGATCACAGTGCAGCACAGGCAAAGATAACAATAGGTTAGAAACCGACAAGTATTCTTTGCACTTAACATCTAACAAAATGCTGTCAACGGTACAGTTAACAGACCACAAATGATTGAGAAGTTTGGTGTTAGGGTTTATATGCCCTTTAAATATCCTAATAGTTTCTCGTCTCTCGTCAGGGACTCTGCTGGTGAGATCTCTGCACTGAGTTCCCGGGTCTACACACTTGATGTGGCCATTATAAGGGACTCCAACCCTACCTGCCGTATTGTTATTGCTCTGAAAAATGCAACAGGAGAAGCTGAAACACGAAAAGGGGCATGAATTACAAAAACTTCCAGATGGAATCAAACCGATTTAGGAGAGAGAGCGAGAGAGCACAAGAGAGAGAGCGAGAGCGCACAAGAGAGAGAGAGAGAGAGCGAGAGCGCACGAGAGAGAGAGAGAGAGCGAGAGCGCACAAGAGAGAGAGAGAGCGCACAAGAGAAAGAGCGAGCGCAAGAGAGAGAGAGCGAGCGCGAGAGAGAGAGCGCGCGCAAGAGAGAGAGAGCGCGCGCAAGAGAGAGAGAGCGCGCGCAAGAGAGAGAGAGCGCGCGCAAGAGAGAGAGAGCGCGCGCAAGAGAGAGAGAGCGCGCGCAAGAGAGAGAGAGCGCGCGCAAGAGAGAGAGAGCGCGCGCAAGAGAGAGAGAGCGCGCGCAAGAGAGAGAGAGCGCGCGCAAGAGAGAGAGAGCGCGCGCAAGAGAGAGAGAGCGCGCGCAAGAGAGAGAGAGCGCGCGCAAGAGAGAGAGAGCGCGCGCAAGAGAGAGAGAGCGCGCGCAAGAGAGAGAGAGCGCGCGCAAGAGAGAGAGAGCGCGCGCAAGAGAGAGAGAGCGCGCGCAAGAGAGAGAGAGCGCGCGCAAGAGAGAGAGAGCGCGCGCAAGAGAGAGAGAGCGCGCGCAAGAGAGAGAGAGCGCGCGCAAGAGAGAGAGAGCGCGCGCAAGAGAGAGAGAGCGCGCGCAAGAGAGAGAGAGCGCGCGCAAGAGAGAGAGAGCGCGCGCAAGAGAGAGAGAGCGCGCGCAAGAGAGAGAGAGCGCGCGCAAGAGAGAGAGAGCGCGCGCAAGAGAGAGAGAGCGCGCGCAAGAGAGAGAGAGCGCGCGCAAGAGAGAGAGAGCGCGCGCAAGAGAGAGAGAGCGCGCGCAAGAGAGAGAGAGCGCGCGCAAGAGAGAGAGAGCGCGCGCAAGAGAGAGAGAGCGCGCGCAAGAGAGAGAGAGCGCGCGCAAGAGAGAGAGAGCGCGCGCAAGAGAGAGAGAGCGCGCGCAAGAGAGAGAGAGCGCGCGCAAGAGAGAGAGAGCGCGCGCAAGAGAGAGAGAGCGCGCGCAAGAGAGAGAGAGCGCGCGCAAGAGAGAGAGAGCGCGCGCAAGAGAGAGAGAGCGCGCGCAAGAGAGAGAGAGCGCGCGCAAGAGAGAGAGAGCGCGCGCAAGAGAGAGAGAGCGCGCGCAAGAGAGAGAGAGCGCGCGCAAGAGAGAGAGAGCGCGCGCAAGAGAGAGAGAGCGCGCGCAAGAGAGAGAGAGCGCGCGCAAGAGAGAGAGAGCGCGCGCAAGAGAGAGAGAGCGCGCGCAAGAGAGAGAGAGCGCAAGAGAGAGAGAGCGAGAGAGAGAGAGCAAGAGAGAGAGAGCAAGAGAGAGAGCGCGCGCAAGAGAGAGAGAGCGCAAGAGAGAGAGAGAGAGAGAGAGAGAGAGAGAGAGCGCGCGCAAGAGAGAGAGAGCGCAAGAGAGAGAGAGAGAGAGAGAGAGAGAGAGAGAGAGAGAGAGAGGAGAGAGAGGCGAGAGAGAGAGAGAGGCGAGAGAGAGAGAGGCGAGAGAGATCATAGTTGAATGTACAAGACCTAGGAAGCCAGGGGCAGCTCCAGCCCACAAAGCACCTCCTTTAACTGAAATATTGCTTTTATTAGGACTGACAGTATTAAAAAGCAAGGAGATATATTGACAGAATCAATCTAAAACTGAAATATGGGAAATTTTTAAAAAATGCATTTGTTTCAACTTCTGCACTCTAGGCAAAATGGTAAACTTATGGAGAAAACAAAATAAAAAAAGAGTTCCAATAAGATTACAAACCCAAAACTTAATGTAAAATCAAAGCATCAGTGACCTCTAAAATAACTACTATGAGACCTCCTTACTACATCTACAGATCTGTTAGTAGCAACTAGAAACAGATTTGAATAAAACAAGGATGTCGGGATTACACATTTATTGTATTAATCTCTTTAGTTCTTCATTACTTTCAATATTCTTACCAAATTGTCGCCAGCTGGGCTTGTGGCAAACTAGATTGCATAAGAATAGTTCTAGCTTGGGGACCTGAAATAAGTAATTGAAAAACATCAGACAGATCAAACCCTAAACAGCAAGTAGGGCAGTTTACACCATGCAAACACAGACATACATATATACATACAGTATAACCACCAATTCCCAAAAAGTTGGGACGTTGTGTAAAATCTACATAAAAACAGAATGCAATGATTTGCAAATCTCATAAAGCCATATTCACAATAGAAAATAGAAAACATATCACATTTTTAAATGGAGAAAATGAAATTGATGGCAACAAGTCTAACAAGAAAAATAAATCAATAAAAAGGACACAGGGCCGTGTTTATTAAGTTGAACCATCTCCTCTTCTTTTAATAACACTCTGCAAACATCTGGGAACTGAGGAGACCAGTTGCTGGAGTTTTGGGAGAGGAATGTTGTCCCATTCTTGGCCTGACTATAGGATTCTAACTGCTTAACAGTCCTGGCTATTTATATTTTTAATTTCCAGATGCACCAAATATTTTCAATTGGTGAAAGGTCTGGACTGCAGGCAGGCCAGTTAAGCACCCGGACTCTTCTACTATGAAGCCATGCTGTTGTCATAGATGTAGTATGCGGTTTAGCATTTTTCTGCTGCAATAAGCATGGCCTTCCCTGAAAAAGACGTTGTCTGGATGGGAGCATATGCTGCTCTAAAACCTGGATATATCTTTCAGCATTGATGGTGACTTTCATGTGATGTGCAAGCTGACCATTCCATGCACACTAATGGACCTCCATACCATCAGAGATGCAGGTTTTTGAACTGAGCACTGTATAACAAGCCGGAAAGTCCCTCTCTTCTTTAGTCTGGAGGACACAGCACCCATGGTTACTAAAAAGAATGTCAAATTTCAGTTCATCTGACCACAGAACAATTTTTCACTTTGGAACAGACCATTTTATTGAGCTTTGGCCCAGAGAAGATGGTGGCATTTCTGGATCATGTTCAGATATGGCTTCTTCTTGCATGATAGAGCTTTAACTTGCATTTTTGGATGGGACGGCGAACTGTGCTTACAGTGATTTCTGGAAGTATTCCTGAGCCCATGAAGTGATGTCCATCACAGAGTCATGGCTGTTTTTAATGCAGTGCCGTCTGAGGGCCCAAAGATCACAGGCATCCAATATTGCGTTTCGGCCTTGTCTCTTGCGCACATAGATTTCTCCTGATTCTCTGAATCTTGATATTATGTACTGTAGAGGATGATATAAAGTCTTTGCAATTTTACGTTGAGGAACTTTATTCTAAAATTGTTCAACAATTTTTAGATGCAGCTTTTCACAGACTGGTGAACCTCTTCCCATCTTTACTTCCGAGACATTCTGACTCTCAAAGATGCTCATTTTATTCCCAATCAGGCTAGTGACCTGTTGCCAAATAACCTAATTAAATGCAAAATGTTCTTCCAGCTCTTCCTTGTTAGTACCATTTTGCCAGCTTTTTGTTGCCCTGTCCAAACGCTTTTGAGACGTGTTGCTGCCATCAATTTCAATATCACCTTCATTTTTCTTAAAATTGTACTTTTTTGATAACATTTGATAGGTTTTCTGCTTTCTATTGTGAATAAAATATGGGCTTATGAGATTAGCAAATCATTGCATTCTGTTATGTAAATGTTACACAGCGTTCCAACTTTTTTGGAATTGGGGTTGTACATACATAGAGAGAAAAATAGATGGACAGAGTAGATTGAGTTTAACAAGTTTATAATGCTTTGTTTTCTTAGTGTACTACAGAACCTAAAAAAAACAGTCGTGTGAAAAAGAAAGTACACGCTCTTTGAATTCTATGGTTTTACATATCAAGACATAATAGATCATTTAGGTAAATACAACCTCAGATGAACATCACCACATGACATATTACGGGTCATTATTTTATAAACAAAGCCAAAATGTGAAAAATTGTAGCCATACTGTAGCCATATGAATTAAGAGGCTTAAGCTGGCAATACAAAAGTTCTATTTTATTTTTTTCACTCAACCCGCGTGCCGAACAAAAAAAAATAATAAAATAAAACAGATTCCTCAATCAGCGCTTACGAGCGTTGATTGAGGAATTCCCTGCTGACAGTACCCTATAACAGAAGATTTTCTGACCAGCTCCTTCGATCAGCTGATGGAGGAATGCCAGCCGAAATAGTGCCAACAGTGGCATCCACTGTGCGAATTTCGTCCAGTTCCTGAAGAACTGTCTGAAATCCACATAATGTATAGCCAGCTTTAGTAGCAGCCAGGTGATGCTTATCAAATGCCCTTGATTAATTGATCAGCAGCAGGTGTAACCATCTTTATAAAAGCCAGAGGTTTTTTTTTTAGCAGTTTGCTGGTCTGGAGCATACAGGGGTGTGCCAAAGAGGCAGGACATCAGCAATGATGTTAGAGAAAGGATTGTTGCTGCCCATCAATCTAGGAAGGGTTATAAGGCCATTTCCAAACAATTTAAAGCCCATCATTCTACAGGGGAGGAAGATTATTCACAAGTGGGAAAACATTCAAGACAGTTGCCATTCTTCCCAGGAGAAGACGTCCCAGCAAATTCACCCCAATTTTAGACCGTGTAATGCTCAGAGAAATTGCAAAAAACCCAAGAGCTACATCTTGAGACTCTGCAGGCCTCAGTTAGCATGTTAAATGTTTATGGTCATGTCAGTACAATTAGAAAAAGACTAAACAAGTATGGTTTGTTTGGAAGGGTTGCCAGGAGAAAGCCTCTTCTCTCTAAAAAGTACACGGCAGCACGGCTTAGGTTTGCAAAGTCGCATTTGAACACACCACAAGACTTCTGGAACAATGGGGGGAATTTATCAAATCAATTGCGAGTGTTTGAACTTGCACGGAATATACTTGCACCAGATTTGTGATGCTAGTGTAATGTTGTTGATAAATGAGGTTTAATAGACTCCAGGAAAGAAGACTTCTAACTCCAGGCAAAAAGCTTAACTGTCCCTTCTTGAAGAAGTAGTCATGGGGACTTCTTAAGTTGTGATTGTTTTCTTAGGTGATGCTCCAGTTTCAGACAGCCCAGAACAAGTGTAGATGAAAACGGGTGCAAAAAAACATGCAAATGAAAAAGTAATGCAAGCTCTGAAGAAAACAAGTGCAAAACACGTGCAGTTGGAAAAGTAGTGCAAGCTCAGGTCAAAACAGGGGCACATGTTGAAAAAAGATTTGCACATAAAAAAAAATGAGAGGCTAAAACCGTCGCAATTGCTTTGATAAATTCCCCCCAATGTCTTTTGGACAGATGAGAAAAATAAAAAGTCGAGATGTTTGGCCATAATGCACAGCGCCATGGTTTGGTGAAAACCAAACACATCATATAAGCACAAACCCCTCATACCAACTGTCAAGCATTGTGGTGGAGGGGTGATGGTTTTGGGCTTGTTTCGCAGCAACAAGTTCTGGGCACCTTGCCTTGTCACTTAGTCGACCACGAACTCCTCTGTCTACCAAAATATTCTGGAATCAAAAGTGGGGTCATCTCTGAAAGCCAAAGCTTGGCCTAAATTGGGTCATGCAACAGGGCAGTGATCCTAAGCACACCAACCAATTTACAACAGAATAGCTGAAAAAGAAAAGAAATCGAGGTGTTGCAAAAAGTCCAGACCCCAACCCAACTGAAATGCTGTGGCGGGACCTTAAAAGGACACTAAACTCAGGAGTTAAATCCTAAAAATTATTAACAGAAAGTTAATTTTTTTTTGGGGAAAAAAAAAAAAAAAAAAAAAAAAAAACAAAAAAAAAAAAAAATCACACAGCTGTAGATCCTCAAATCTTCTCTGAATTGGTGCTGACACTGTCCTCCCTTCTGGAGGGTGGCTACTTTTGTTCCCCATTGCCTCTGTGTGTGTGTTGTAAAGTAGCCGCCACTCCAAGCTCGTTCCCGGAATAGACTATAATCTCTAGGGTTGTACTGATAACCGGTTTTTCGGTAACGAGTACCAATATATATCTTTTGGTACTCGCCGATGCAGAGTACCAATACCGATGCTTCCGGTAGCATGGAGCTGGCTTCCTGGGAAATCATAAAGCCAGGCAGCATGTCAGTCCCTGTGCCCAGCCTCTTGATTGGCCAGGAAGCCACCTCCATGCAGTTTGGCCCGCTCAATGCTAATTGGCCAGGTAGCTGGCTTCCTGGCCAATCAGGAAGCCGGGGAGCGAGTTATTAACCGCTGCCCGGCTTCCTGATTCGCCGGGAAGCCAGCTCCATGTTAGACGCGGCACTGCCGGTCAGAGGAAATCTCCCTGTGACCGGAAGTTCCGGTATCGGGGAAGGTAACAGAGCATTTGCGCGAGTATGAGTACTTAGTCCAAATACTCCGTATCGGTATCTGTGCATCCTTAATAATCTCAATACAAATGAGTAAACTAAACGTGAGATGGTAGTGTCACTTTAAAAGAGCTGTGCATAAACAGATGCCCGTAAACCTCAATGAACTGAAGCAACGTTGTAAAGAAGAGTGGACCAAAATCCCTCCACAACGATGTGAGAAACTGATAAAGTTAGTCATACAGAAAACGATTACTTCAAGTTATTTCTGTGAAAGGTGCTTCTACAAGCTATCGAATCAAAAGGTGTGCTTAGTTTTTCCACACATGGCTTTAGATTTGTACATGTGTTGCTGTTCACCTCAGGTTGTATTTACCCAATTCTAAGACCTGCTGTGGACCAGATGATTGTTTTATTATGTCCAGATATGTAAAACCAAAGAGACTGACTGTATGCACTCATTTTAAAATACAAAAAAAAAAAAGTATTTAAATATTAAAATAACATTTTGGCTGTAAATATAACAAATTTATAAATCTTACTATAGTAATACATACAGTAAGTAAAAAATAGTTACAAGAAAATTGATGGTAAACTGTACCAACTCAACGGGGAGAATTGATCAAAACTGGAGCAGACACATCTGGAGCATTTGCCCATAGTAACCAATCAGCGGCTCTCTTCGGTTTGTTCAGCTAAGCTTTGAAAATGAAAGATAGAACCAAACTGGTCGCCATAAACAGATGCTTCAGATTTGGTCTATTCCTATCTTGATAAATGCTCCCCAATGGGTTTACAACAGCGATGGACGAATACGTAATTCAGGAGCTAGTCTGTCCAGTCCAGGAGCCATTAGGATTTCCTTAGGAGCCAGCTTTATTGACAACAACTAGAGAAATCCTCAGTTAGGTGCCAGCTGTCATTTTTAAGGAGCATTAGCTACCTGGCTCCTGGGATTTGTCCAGCCCTTGGTTTACAATGTAATAGCTTTATAGGAAAGGACATCATTGCAATTACTAAACTCAAGCTCTCTGGTTAAATGTCAGAAATTGTATTTTCAAACCAGTGGGTTATAAAGGGAAAAAGGAAAGGCAGGACAGGGAGGGGAAAAGGAGGAACGAGGAGGGAAATGGATATAAAAAAGGAAAAACAAAAATTTGTACAGAAAATAACTGAATAATAATAATAATATTTTAGTATATTATTAAATAAAACTACAGATACCCTTTAAACAAAAGTAAAACTAAATACATCTGCAAATGTTTTTAACGTTTAAAGCCCAAGTACACCTAAAAAATGATTTCCGGTTTGTGGAAGTGTGGGGAATGATTAGAAACTCCGACCCCCACCCCAGGTTTTTATTTTTGTCTGTGTCCCTGTTGCAGATATTTGCTCTCACTTCCTAAAGTGAAGGGAAATCTCTCCAATGGCATCACAGAGAGCAACAAAAGCCTGATCTAGGTTCTAACCCTTCCCCACTCTATCCAAATGTACGTTTTGCCTGGAGTTGAGCTTTAAAGTGAATGTACAAGCTAGTAAATCTGTGTTACCACTTGTTATTAAATCAAGTTACCTGTAAGATGGCCACTCATGGTTTTGTCATGGCTGTTGAACAATTGTCTATACTTTAATCTTGAAGACTGCGACACGGCCCATTCAGCTGCAGGAGGAGGGCTGGAGTGAAAAAGATGAGTATTCACTATAAGAAGATATCTGCGGTTTTACCAGACATCGGCACCTTGGCTGGCCAGGGAGAATAGAAATACTTCTACATCCATGCAGGGCGGTAACAAACTGGAAATGTACACGCCACAGCATATAAACAAGAGGCCAAACACTGAACTGCTAAAAAGTGTGTAATATTAGTATCTAACGGATTTAGATGTCCTTACTCCTTAAAGCCAGGCAAAAAACTAAAAGCTGTGTTAGCACATAGTGGCTTGGCCACCAGCAGGGTGGTTTCTTTTGTTATGTGCCTAGCATCCTACTCCTGCAGGTGGCAGTATAACCCAGTGGTCTAACGATCTTCGCTGCATCCTTCAATGAACAAAAGGAAAAAAAAAAAAGAAAAAAAAGGAGCCTAGAGCGTAACCTGCTGGTTGAATACAAGACCTCATAATAGTCAAATGCAATATTTTTGTTATTTGCAAATCAAATTTACCTGAATAAAATATATATATATACACACACATACATATATATATATACAAAACCACTATACATCCTCTTATACAATGACCCACAATATTTGTTATCAATCATTGCTTTTTTTTTCTTCTCAATTTGCAAGTTTGTAAATAGATCGCTATTACAATTTGTTTAATACATTTTTAAATGTTTGCTATGCGCTGGTTCAATGATACTCAGTGGGTCAATCCAGTTGTACAGTGAGTCAATGCTAAATAGAAGCTGTGCTGCCACATCCAGTGTCCTTTTTTATTATTTCTGCGGTTTTCAGTCACACCGCATACCTATATAATTGCATTTCATTGTGTTATGCTGTATTACTAGCTACAAGTGTAAGATTAGCATTGTTACATCCTAATCTGTGCATACATAGTATCTTCTGTTTCACCCCTGCTGTTTTCTGTATATTGGTACAGTCTTCTGCTAAAACTTCCCAGCAATGCTTCTAATCTTTCTTTCCACATCACCCTCTGAGAGGTAAGGGGGTCTCCCTTACCCTGTTAATGGCAAATATAGCAATGTCTTTTTCACTCTAAGAATGACAAAGAATCACATCTTATGTATTGAGATGGCAAATAAACTATATTGGATTCTACTCTGAGTCAGACTTATCGAGTTGGACAACTATCTGTGAATATCACCAAGTCAGTAGGTTGTCATAAGGCCAGGAAAGTATGTGCAAATACATAAAGCGGTGGTGGTAACAGAATAGAAGCAGTGGAATAGATTTAATATCACTGCACTTTAGTTATCATTTTTCTCTATACTGCTCTAAAAGGGGTAATGCAACAGAATAAAACCTGTCCCTGACCACTTCTTAAAGCTGAAATAAACTCACAGCCAAAACTGTTTCCTCTCTAAAAAGGCACATAAAATAGTGGTCCATTAATAACTTTCAGGTCACATAAATCAATCCTATTTCTTAGTTTTCGCTTTAATGTTCTCCTAATGACATCACTGGCACATTCCCAACCTCTAATCAATGCCTTAATCATACAGATGTTGTGACTGGATCGCATTTTTGTGGGATACAAAAAAAAATTGTCGCTCTTCTCTACTCCTGTGACCTGTGAGGCTATGCCTTACTGCACATATCTGGAGCTGTAGAGAGGGGAAGGCAGAGAAGAAGAAAACTCAACCTAGCACTGGAATCACTGCAAACTGTCCATAATCATACTATCCCCAAAACTGCAAATCAAAACTGCCAAATTGGCTCTTCCACATGGATATATGACTGGGGTGGGGAAACCCTAGAATGCCATCCCAAATGTGTTAATGGTGCTGATTACTTACATAACGACATCAAAAGACTGGGCTTTCTGAAGTTTCGGGTTAACTTGACCTCCAGCAGCTGAACGACCAAACGATGAACTCTTTGGCAAAGTGGCTACAGAAATATAAAAGCAAACACAGAAGTTACTATAACATCATTTGCACCTATCTGCATGCCACAAACAAAACAAAACAAAAAGCTGGTCCCGTGCAGGCAAATCTGACACTTTCCAGGCGTGCAGAGATCATCCAGTTGCGCAATATGTGTGCATTCCAATTCCTCCATTGAGCAGAAAAGCGGATTGTGGGATGCTGGTCAGAAGGATGCCGACAGCGGAAACCCACTGTTCGAATTTCAGCTGGTTCATCAGGGACCAGCCGAAAATTGATGCGTGTACAGTCGTCTTTATTCAACACTATGGAGAATCCATCAGGGAATTATGATATCGTCTATGTGATGGCCACTGCAGTTGCGTAGAACAGCTAAAACCTACACTTTTTTTTAAGTTTTGGATAAAGTAAGGGAGGTTTTAAAGATCTTCCAGCTTCTTTTCCACCATCTTTGTCCCATTGGAGAGATTTCACTTCACTTCCTGTCTGACAGCCACAACAGAAAGTGAGAGTAAATCCTTTCAAAGTGAGGGAAAACCATGGTCGCCAGCAAGGTCATCAGAACTAGTGTCCTCATTGGAAGATTTCCCATCTATCCCTGATCAGATGACAACCTAAAATTTGGGATTTTACTTAATTTCTACTTTTAGTGATAATGGTCACCAGGACAAATAGAGAGGGTGAATCCACAGGCCACAATCAAAACCTGACAGGTGTTCTAATCCCGCTCTCTTTTATTCAAAACTTGAAAAAAAAAAATTGTCTTTAGTTGAACTTTAAAAATAAACTGTACACCATTTGAATGTCCAACCTAGGAGCAGATAATACAAGATGTATGCTATTATTGCCATTGGTCAGAAAACAATCTTCTATGCTTCTCTGATTTACAGTCACAATTACTGGTGCCTGGCTTTCCCTTACTTCATGGCTGAAGCTTTAAAAGATGCAATTACACTGTCCAATAAGAGAGCCTTGAGCGGCCATAGAGGCAGTTTTGTTGAACAGCAAATGGTGGTTGTCAGGACTTAGCCATGACGTTAGGCCCCGTAACAAGATAGTGACACACTAAGGCGTCATTCACACAAGAAAAGGCAGGCACGTACAGCTCTGTGCTGAGAGCACGGCTGTATCGGGCAGCTCCCAGGAAGGACAGGTGCTGCGTGCGATTAGTACACAGCCCCCGTCCTTCTCTATGGGAGTACACGGCCATACACCGCCCTACACTCACCCCAAGTGCAGACAAGTACGGGTGCGGGTGTCCAGGCTCGGACGCAGACAGGATCCATCCTGTCAGCGTACGAGTACGGACACCCGCACGGACCTGCACTTGGGGGGAGCGTAGGGCGACGTATGGCCACACACTCGTATAGACACGGACAGGGGCTGCGTACTAAATCACACGCAGCACCTGTCCTTCCCGGGAGCTGCCTGATACGGCCGCGCACGCAGCACAGAGCTGTACATGCCGGCCTTTTCTCGTGTAAATGAGGCATACATCAGATCATGTATAAAAAAATAAAAAATAAAAAAAATAGGAGTGGGGTGGTTTGGTGATTTACAGTAATCTCTGTAAAACAAACCTACTCCCCAGATAGACTGGATGCATTTCATTGTGTAGCTTTTAATTTTCAATGCAGAAAACCAGTTCCTGGTACAGTTGGTCTTTAAGGGTCGAGGAATGCTGGAGACAAAATGAAGGTGGCGAAGACATTTTTTCTTCTCTACGCATTTAAAAACTAGGGAGGGTGGTTACGCATTCTACCAACTGCAAGAGCAATTTCAGATACAGCATGAGACCATTTCACACATTTATGTCTCAAGCTGGAAATAATGTAAGAAAGACCCTTACAAAGAAAGACCCTTTCTATACATTGTAAATCAATTTCCATGCAACACGTGAATAAAGAGTCTAAAGTGTTCACAAAACAACAAAGGTTTATAGTAAATGCAGTAAATATGCCGGACGTTTACAGGCTTAGTTAAAAAATGTGTTTTGTACATATTATCAAAGGACTGGGATTCAGGGGAAACTAGGCTGTGTGTTGGCAGACCCTTGCTCATTGTCATGGGTTAATGGACTATAAAATGCACAAAAGACATTCAGCAGTGATAGCAGGCCACCAGCTATCACTGTTTAGGCGGGCCAAGCTGCCCAAACAGATCATCAGTCTGGGGGGGCCAAGCTGCCCGAACAGATCATCAGTCTGGGAGGGCCAAGCTGCCCAAACAGATCATCAGTCTGGGGGGGCCAAGCTGCCCGAACAGATCATCAGTCTGGGAGGGCCAAGCTGCCCAAACAGATCATCAGTCTGGGGGGGCCAAGCTGCCCGAACAGATCATCAGTCTGGGAGGGCCAAGCTGCCCAAACAGATCATCAGTCTGGGGGGGCCAAGCTGCCCGAACAGATCATCAGTCTGGGAGGGCCAAGCTGCCCAAACAGATCATCAGTCTGGGGGGGCCAAGCTGCCCGAACAGATCATCAGTCTGGGAGGGCCAAGCTGCCCAAACAGATCATCAGTCTGGGGGGGCCAAGCTGCCCGAACAGATCATCAGTCTGGGAGGGCCAAGCTGCCCGAACAGATCATCAGTCTGGGAGGGCCAAGCTGCCCAGACAGATCATCAGTCTGGGGGGGCCAAGCTGCCCAGACAGATCATCAGTCTGGGTGGGCCAAATTGCCCAGACAGATTATAAGTCTGGAGTGCCAAGCTGATCATAAATCTGGAGAGCCAAGCTGCCCAGACAGATCAGTCTGGCTGGCCAAGAGTAAAGAGCAGTTTTCTAACATGCACGTAAAGGCAACATTAAAGTGACACTTTCCATCTGTACAGAAGCCAAATTTTCAGAAATCATATTACCAAACCGCATGAAAAGTCCTATCAGGTATAGACAAAATTCTTCACCACCACTTTCTCTAAATTTGCATTTTTACCTCTAAAAATCCCAAAAAGGCAAATGGTGCACTATTCCAAAGAACAAAGTTCTTCATTATGCACTTCATTGTAATAAAAAAAAAAAAATTAAAACCGTAACATTACCCATCACCTCAAAGAATCACCAATCTGTCATTAGAAAACTGCAATCAGGTAACCCCACAAACACCCACTCCCCTGGTAAAATGGTAAATATATGGACAAAAGTCAATGGCATAAACTAGATCTCCTCTTGGAACATCTCTCCTGTGCAGTGCAGGATATTTACATTGAGGAATAAATGCTTTTTTGTGGAGTCATACAAGTGGAACGATCTTTTCCTCTCCATCTCTAAACATACAGTATAGTCCTATGAGGTGCCCTTACACCAGGGGATATGGGTGGTTCATTATCAGACAGACAGTATACAAATATGGATGAATATCTAAGCTCTGATCTTTTTGTTGTTGTTATTAGCAGGAACAGAGAATAGCCAGTGTGTGCACAGGTTTAGAGTAAAAATTGGATGTTTGAACGCACCATAAAATCATTTTGCCTGAGTCCATTGTGGGACACTAGAAGAGTTTAACCTTCATGTTATTCTTACACCTACAGGATACTGGCAAAATATAAAAACTGTGGCCTGCCCAGAAAAACCTGTCCTACTACTAGCATGCATCAGGTTTGTAGCAAAGCAGTACCAAAAGCATGATCATTAACTTGGGATGAAAAGAAAAAAAAGGAAACTGCTCTCTAAAAGAAGCAGCAGGTGATAGACCAGCACAGCCCGAACCACATCCAAATAATGGAGGGAAATCTCCTTTTGGTGAACTGGAGCTGGACAGAGGGAAAGAAGAACAATGTCCTGATTGAAGTGAAAGGCAAACACTACCTTAGGCAGGAAGTTAGTGATGGGTCTCAACACCAACTTGTCCCAATGCAAAAATAAAAAGGGCACTCAATGCAAAAATAAAGACAAAACACTGCCTACAAGAAAGATCACTTTGTGGGTAAGAGAAGAGAAAGGAATCCAGGTCCAACAACGTTACTGGAGTGTGAGACCAACAGTGTCTAAAACAGGAAAGAGAGGGCGTAACCTGACCCTTCATAGCGCTGAGCCAAACTCTGGTCCAGAACGAACTGCAGCAATGAGAGGATCCTAAAGAGAAACTACGAGTGCTAATAAAGTATGACTTCTACATCTGATGAAAGAAAGACTTTGCAGGAAGTGGATTTCCCAGCTTTGAGCAGGAGGACAGCAAGTACCTGTCCTTCAGAAATTAGGCTTCAACAGCCAATTAAAGTCAGTGACCATGAAGCAGAGGTAAAATTGGAACTTTGGATAGTAGATCCCGACGATCTAGCAGTGCCCACGGAGTCTTACTAGGTAGGTTTACCTCAACCAATTGTGCCAGTCCAAAGCAATGAGAATAACCAAAGTGCGCTCCAACTCGATCCTACAAAAGCAGATGTGGAAGTAGTTTCAGGGGAGGAAAAGTATAGGTATACTGATTCCACAGAGCTACCAGAGTATCCACTGCTTCCCTCCTGCTAGAGGTCCCCAGTACCTAGAAACTACCTGTCAAGAGTGTTGTTGAAACTGGAGGCCAGGAAGTCTACATCTGACATCCCCCGCCTCGAACACTTCCAGGTGTAGGAAACACTGCTCTGGGTCAAGACCTTGACAGCTGAGCAAGTCTGCCTGCCAACTGTCCATGCCTGAAATGTACACATCTGAAAAGTTTGAATCGTAAAGATCCACCTAGGACAGGGTCTCCTCTCTAGCAGCAGAGATACTTCTTGTTCCTTCCTGATAGTTAATCTTCGACTGAGTCCAGATTGGGTGATGCATCAGCAGGACGGTCCACCACTGCGGAGGCAGCCAAACTGCACAAAGTTCATGGATGTTGATTGAGAGATGAAATTCCTCTAATGACCAGATCTCCTGCACCGAAAAGTGCCCAAGACATGTCCGCAGCACGACAGGCTGGCATCCATTGTGAAGAGCTTCCAAAAGGTGGGAAGAGCTTCCCTAACTCCAAAGCCAGACTCCTGAACTACCAAGCCAGGGTCAAGCTGGTCCTGGGTGTTAACTGAATTGGTCTATCCAGAGACCACACCATGTTGTCCTACAAAAGACAATGATGAATTGCAGATATATAGAGTAAAACTGGGAAAATAGAACTCGCTTGAAGCTGCCTTGACTAGACCCCGATCCGCCAAGCAACAATTTAAGGCTCAGAATCCACCTAAACTCCTGTAATGTTTGCACAGTCACAGAGACAAGTTGTTCGACAGAGACCTCATAGACTGTTCGGTTCCCTCAACAGGACATCTTCCGAATATCCCACAATGAAAATGCCATAAGAGCACACCAGGGCTAATACTGGGGCTAGACAGCAAAGCTCAGGAATCGCTGATGCAAAAGAAAAATGGGGACATGCAAGCAAGAATCATTGATGTCCAAAGAAGCCAGATCTGAAGACACTCACAGCCTTGTGATCCAAGGTGGGGAGTGAATGCCTCCTTTTGGGACTAGGAAGAGTGAACACATTGGAATAAAATCCCCGAAACTGTTCTGCTATAGGATGGGGGGAATAAAACCTTGATCCACAAGACCCTAGAGGGCCTCAATGAAGATCTGGGGGCAGGGAGAAGTGATGGAAATAATCGTATTCTTAGTTTTTATATAGTTAATATTTTGAACAAGTAAAAGTATGCTTTTTAGAAGGTTCTGAATAAACTTGCCTTGAACCACTTTCACTTGTTCACAGCAACATTATTGTATCATTAAAAAACTGTGTCTTCTTATCTCATAAGTAGTAGCCACCTGTGTGACCGTTTCATGACCCATAGTAGCATTTATTAATTTATATACATGTGCATGATTTTTATTGGTTTATGCTCGGCCATCTATTTCTCAGTTCTGTATATATATTCCTTGTTTTACAATAAACCTTTGAATATAGAGTGAACACACAACATTGGTGTGACTCTTTATTCCCAAGTACTCTTGGGAACTCCAAAATTGGAACCCTAATAAAAAGAACTCCAGTTTATAACATTGGATAATCACCTTCTGCACCCTTTTCAGTGTCTGAAATGCAAGCTGTCCAAGTATCCCCAAAGATCAAAAGATATACCCCAGCTCTGGAAACTGGGGACACACCATCATGCAGAGGAATGCTTGTCTGAGGATTTGGCAGACTTTAACCTCCCTGGTGGTAATCACGAGTGCGGCTCAGGGTTCATTTTCATTACCAAAAGCGGTAACCCCGAGTCACACTCAGGATTACACAGCGCGTTACTTACCTTGTCCACGATCCCCGCTGTGTCCTCCGGCCGATGAAATTAAAAAACAGGGGGGAAAAATAGAAACAAAAAAAGGAAAAATAAATAAATAAAAATCAGACCGCCAGGGAGGTTAAATAGCAGACCTAGCGGTGGACGGGAAGCCAAGCATGAAAAGACTCAAGGAGGTTGTGGGAGTGTAGAAATGAAAGGTATGTTTCTTCTTTTCCTTAGGTTTCATCCACTGAATGGGCATTCTTGCAACCAGTAGCATACTTGATACCATCAAGAGCAGACCAAGCAAGATACAGTCCCTCGAATGTCCTGTGTAACAAATGCTGCTTGCATAAGTGTTCCACAGTATAGCACTTTAACCAAAGTGCCGTATGCATACCATGCGAACCAACATAAGACACATGCAAAAGATTTAACGGAAGGCCCCCAGCAAAAGCATCACAGCGGAAATGTACTACTACACCCAGCTGCACAATAAACAACCGCAGAAAACTCCAGCAGAGATGTAGAGAACAGTGTTAACTGAAGAAAAAAAAAAGATTGAGAAATAAAAAGGATATAGATAGATATGTTAGTCGTCATCACTACAGAAACAAAACACTAGGTCCATTCTCCCTAGCACACTAGTGAAAAACTGAGGCATGTTAGTAGGAAGGTTTATCATAGACTGGCCTACTTTTTGTTTTGCCAGTGTCTAATCCTTCTGCAAGTGGCAGCATAACCCAAAGGTTACAGTCTTCCTGTGTCCCTCAATAGACAAGATGAAATAAAGTTAATCTGTGGACAGAGTATGAATATTCAAGTACCGTATTTTGCGGTCCATAAGACGCACCGGACCATAGGACGCAGGGAGGTCCGGCGCGCCTTATGGAGCACTCGAGACTGTAGCTTCTGTGACAGCTTCTATGACAGAAGCTGTGACAGAAGCTGCAGTTAGTGACCGCTGAGACAGGTGGCGCTGTGATTACAGCGCCACGGTCTCAGTGATGACACAGAGCAGGCGAAGAACGTCTATTCTTCGTCTGCTCTATGGTTATCTCGATAGTCGCCGCTGCTCGGTTTTAATACGAGTGATCTCATTAGATCACTCGTATTAAACGAGCAGTGGCTCCTGCTGCTGAACTCGATCGCCGCCGCTGCTGCTCGGCTTTAATACGAGTGATCTCGTTAGATCACTCGTATTAAACGAGCAGTGGCTCCTACTACTCGCCCGGCGCCCGAAACTGCATGTCTCGGGCGTCGGGATTCGCTCCATAAGACGCAGGCACTTTTTCCCCCTCCTTTTGGGGGGGGCAAAGTGCGTCTTATGGAGCGAAAAATACGGTATATACTGATTCTAAACAAGCAGTAAATGCACTTTAAACTAAGCATGCACACCCCCTAGCTCTGTAGAACAAATTTTCCTCGAATTTCACAGCAGAAGCACTATAGTCATTCAAGTCTCTCAGCAGCTCAGCCCTGCCCTACTATTGCCTTCTAGAGCATCTGCTCTGTGTCTACATTATGGATCAGTAGGATAGGAGGCAGCTGAGTCAGCTACAGTAGCAGGGAGAGTTGAGATGCCAGGTTACTGCTGGGAAGAGAGGTCAGGTTTAGCCTGAGCTGCTAAAAAACATTGGATTCAGTGATTCTGCTGTGAAGTTTTGGGATTAATTGTTCCACATTGCCGGTAGATACAGAGGTCAGTGAGAGCTTTAAAAAAGGTAAGGAAGGTTTTTAAAAGGTAATTTACTGCTGTTAAGAAAATGTAAACACTTGAATATCCATAGCCTAGCCACAGGTTCACTTTAGAAACACCGAGGTTAAACTGTATATGTTCAACAATCCATGTATTCCCGGTGGATGGACTTCATGCAAGAAGAGACAAAATCAAAGACAACAAACTATTCAACACAATGTGAAAACATGCAAAGGTGCATTGAGGATTAGTTTTGAGCAGCGTACCAGAGTGAGCAAAAGCAGGAAGTGACTGGATTACGGCAGGGACTCCGTTAGCCAGAGGCTGCACTGCAGTACCAGGAACAGAAGACACTAGAGGAGGAGACATCCCCACTACAGGGATAGGAGGCATTGACACAGTGGCTACAGCTGCAAGAGGCGGCATGCCAGTGATTCCAACCATACCTGCAAAACACAAAACAGGAGTACCTCAAACATATCAGCAATGGCACCATAACCTTAGCCTTATCCCAGTGCACACACACCCTTGCTTAAAGTCGTTTGAAGCAGAAAGTCTCATTAACTGGCCATGCGAGAGACAAATGTAAAGTGGATAGGCCAATCTTCTGAGGGCTGAAGGGTGCCAAGAATACTATTACTATTACCCAACGCCTCAAGTTCTGTAAATGGAGGAGTTACATGACAGAGAATGGAGTAGTTGAATGACAGAATTTTAACCACCCATTCATGGAACAAGATAAATTGCAATCACAAGTGTTGGGAGAACTTGAAAAGGACATTCATTATGATGTATAAGTAGTGACTTTTTGGATTGTTTTATATGAAATATATGACACTGATGGTGAGATACACAGGCAAAAATTGCACAATTTTGGTTGTACAGTTATTATATATTTAGAATATTTAATTTTTATCAGGGAGAGCTTATACACGTTTAGGGGTTATAATACAGGCACTTTAGTTTATATAAGTGAAACAGGATGTATGCACTTTAGTTTTATATTATAAATATAATTATAAGTATTTATATGTAATTTAAATAGTGCAGTGTATTTTGACTTAGACCATGGAATAAGAGTATTACAAGCTCTTTAAATGGCAGAGAGGGCAGCGGGGCAACCTTTGAGGCTAGCTGCACACAGATTCCACTCACAGCGCCGCTGAGTGCAATATCCGGTAGTTGTGAAGGTGGCACTGAGGTGAAGACTTTTACAAGAAGCAGCAGATTCAGAGAATGGAAACACACCATTACATACACTCACCGGCCACTTTATTAGGTACACCTTGCTAGTACCGGGTTGGACCTCCTTTTGCCTTCAGAACGGCCTTAATTCTTCGTGGCATTGATTCAACAAGGTGATGGAAAAATTCCTTAGAGATTTGGGTCCATATTGACATGATAGCATCACAGGCCCAAAGTGTGCAAAGAAAATATCCCCCACACCATTACACCACCAACCTGAACCATTGATACAAGGCAGAATGGATCCATGCGTTCATTTCGTTTTTATGCCAAATTCTGAACCTACCATCTGAATATCGCAGCTGAAATTGAGACTCATCAGACCAGGCAACGTTTTTCCAATCTTCTATTGTCCAATTTTGGTGAGCCTGTGTGAATTGTAGCCTCTGTTTCCCATTCTTAGCTGACAGGGAGTGGCACCTGGTGTGGTCTTCTGCTGCTGTAACCCATCTGCTTCAAGGTTCGACGGACGTGTTATGTGTTCAGAGATAGTATTCTGCATACCTTGGATGTAACAAGTTACTGTTGCCTTTCTATCATCTCGAACCAGTCTGCCCCTTCTCCTCTGACATCAATAAGGCATTTTCGTCCACACAACTGCTGCTCACTGTCTATTTACTCTTTTTTGGACCATTCTCTGTAAACCCGAGAGATGGTTGTGTGTGAAAATCCCAGTAGATCAGCAGTTGCTCAAATACTCAGACCAGCCCGTCTGGCAACAACAACCATGCCACGTTCAAAGTCACTTCAATTCCTTTTCTTACCCATTCTGATGCTCGGTTTGAACTTCAGCAAGTCGCCTTCACCACGTCTAGATGCCTAAATGCTGCCATGTGATTGGCTGATTAGCAATTTTTGTTACCAAGCAATTGAACAGGTGTACCTAATAAAGTGGCCGGTGAGTGTATATCCAAATTTGACGGATCCCGACAATTATGTCTGGATCTGCACAGCTGAGTGAGTGACAGCTGGCTCTGCCTATCTAGAGGCAGAGCCAGCTGTACCCGCCTTCTCCCCAGTCCGCTCCGCCAGTCAGCGCTGGAGGATCGGAGCAGGGAGGGGGGAATCCAGCCCCTCCCGTCAGGGCTCTCTGCGCCGGTATGTGTTCGCTCACTTGCCGATCTACTGAGCCGACCTGTGACAGTCTCATTGTCACAGGTCGGCCTGAACTATGAGGATGAGTGAAAAGCACTCACCTCATAGTTCTCCTTTAAGCTTACATTTCATTCTAGGGACACATATTTTATACAAAGACCTGTTAAAACACAAACAAAAAAAACAGAGCAAGCCTCCCAAAAGCATCCTTCTTTGCAAACTACAATTTTACAGGCTAGGTATAACTGGTAAGGTAAAAAGTTATCTGATTTTTGATCAGTAGTCATCACACATCTAAGCTGTCAGCTCTCTGCCAAAAAAAAAAAATATATTTTAAAAAGAACACATCCCTGAAGCATACTGACCAAATGCGGCTGGTGTGGGTACAGTTACTGGTGGCTTCAACATGGCAGCGGGGAGGGCGGAGGGCAGTGGGTAACCTTGTAGTGTTAGCTTAATCAGTTTCATCGCTATGGAGAATTCCAGCTGGTCCATTTTACCATCATTGTTCATATCAGCTAAAGCCCTGCAGAGGAGCAAAAACAAAAAGAGAAAAATGATCATTCATTTGCTTCTAACAGGACAGCATTGTCATGGTTACCAAAAAAGAAAATGCAAAAATTCTATGGAAATGCAGAAAACATAGATGCACCACAAGGTTTATTTAACTCTTGAACTGGCTGTGATGTACATTGACTTTGCTTTTTTTTCACAGAGAATACTACTATGATAGACCAAGCTATAGCAGATTTACAAGCAAAATAGGAGAACACTCTAAAACACAACTCTAAAGTTTGACATTATTGATAGCCAGGGCGTGAAAAATTTTAGGGTGTTAGTCAGCAGACAGAAATGTCACCAGTCAGCATGACCGGACTATAGCCTTGCAATTTATGTAAAAATTTTTAGGGATACATAGGGCGGAATTTATCAAAGCAATTGCGACAGTTTTAGCCTCTTAGATCATTTTTTTTAATGTGCAAATCTGTCTTATAACATGTGACACTGTTTTCATCCGAGCTTGCACTACTTTGTTAGTTGCATGTTTTTTGCACCTGTTTTCATCTACACTTGTTCTGCGGCTGTATGAAACTGGAGCATCACCTAACCAAACAATCACAACTTAAGAAGTCCCCATGACCACTTCTTCAAGAAGCGACAGTTAAGCTTTTTGCCTGGAGTTAGAAGTCTTCTTTCCTGGAGTCTATTAAACCTCATTTATCAACAACATTACACTAGCATCATAAATCTGGTGCAAATATATTCTGTGCAAGTTCAAACACTCGCAATTGCTTTGAGAAATTCCCCCCATAGAGTTTTATTTTGGTGGTATATAATCACCACTGGGGTTTTTATTTTTTTACTACATTCGGAAAAATGACCATCAATTTCTGGAAAAAAAAAAAATTCCCTACGTTATGTTAAGAAAACATTTATTCTTACCCATATTTTTAGTCAAATATAAAAGACGGGGTCGCGTCGGGTATATAGACACCAAACAAGTTAAGCCTTAAAATTGTGCGCGCCTGCAAAATCGCAAAAAACAACCACACTGAAAATTGGCCATAGGCGATGCTTTAAACGCTTTAACTGCTCATCAGTTTAGTGTCATCAGTGCTTAATGGCCCTAGAATTATTGCTCTCACTCCGACGTTCGTGGTGATGTAACATGTGCGGCACAATAGGCCCAATCGTCGTTTTCGTACGTAGGCGCACCTGACGCATGTTTGCGTATGTACGTGGGTGGCCAGAGACTTTTTTTAAAAAAAGTGTTTTTTTTAAATTACTCTTTATTTTTTTACACTTAACTTTATTGCCATCACATGGGGGGGCTACAATTTGCATTAAAGGTCCTCTTTATGGAGACCCCTAATGTCACCTAGGGAGCCCCAGAGAAGAGATCTGCTTAACCAGCTTCTCCCCAGCTTCTGAAGCTGGAGAGTGACAGCAGAATGCGGAACTGATGTAATATACATCACTTCCTGCATTCGGGGACTGGAGAGGAGATCAGAGGGAGTTCGTGTACCAATCTCCCTTTGATCTCCTGTGTTAGAGCAGCTGTGCCGGTCCCGGCCGCAGCGGATCTTGGGACTGGCAGTCTCTAGAGACGCCCGATCGCATGAATGTCAAGCTTCCGGCCGGCCGTTTAATTACAATGACAGACGAGAGGACGAGCGGATTTTCCAAGCCCTGTTGATAGCAATGTGTATTTTACTCTTTACTGCTGCTTTTCTAACTCTTCATATAGTTCTGGCAGCAAGATCCTATGTTCAATTGTGTCCATACACTGTTCGAATTAATGTTTGTGTGCACGTTTACATGCGTACAGTGCAAATGTAGCGTATAGGCCACCACCTCTACTATTCAGAAGCCTAGCGTCTAAGGTGCTAGGACACGCAGGTGGCTCCAATAAAGTACATTTGCACCGTATGCATGTAAACCTTAACACAAAATGTTTACATGTGTATAGAATAAAACGCGCTCCATATACAGGTGAAACTCGATTAGAATATCGTGCAAAAGTAATTGCAGTAAGTGCTGCAAAAGGGGCCCAAACCAAGTACTGAGTACATATGCATGCTTGTACTTTTCAGAGGTCCGATATTGTTCTATGTACAATCCTTGTTTTATTGATTGCATGTAATAATCTACTTTTTTGAGGTTGTGGATTTGGGGTTCTTGGGGTTTTCATGAGCTGTAAGCCATAATCACCACAATTATGACAAATCACGGCTTGAACTATCTTGCTTTGCATGTAATGAGTCTATCTCATATATTAGTTTCACCTTTTAAGTTGCATTAGTGAAATAAATGAATTTTGCACGATATTCTAATTATTTGAGTTTCACCTGTACAAGCCCTTGAATGCAGATTTTTCCATTTCAGTTTATGCAGCCTAGTAGGTAGTGTTATCTCTTCAATACAGCCAAGACTGGTGTGTTCCAATGCAGTTATGATTATAATTAAGTGGCTACAGTGAGTTTAATAGACCACTAATCTGCATATTAACAATGCTCCCAGATGAACAAAAGAAACTAACAGGGTTATTCACAAAAGGGTGAAGAGTTTGGAGAAGGCAGGAGAAGAGAACAATCTAGGACAACAAAACTGAACTGGAAAGTGAGCCGAATTGGAGAATGTTTCCAAATCAGCTATGTTGTCCTAGATTGTTCACTTTTCCTGCCTTCTTCACTCTTTGTAAATTACCCTGTCATTATAAAGATTTTAACATGTACACAACTACCATTAGCTGGGATGCAATGTTCAATGAGCGCTGGGGCTGCAGAAAAGAGAGTGAGGACTGTGTCCGCAATCTCTTTTTCTATTTTAAAAGGTAAATATCAGGGTTATGTTTAGACTCTAATATTTCCCCTAAGCCCCTAAAAGCAAAAGTAAAAAAAATAGAATAAAAAAAAAAAAATTAAAATTTTAAAAAGGTCGGAACAAAAAGTCCATTCCGGCTTTGGTCTAAAATGTAATTTCGGGCCATCCCGAACCATTTTATTTTAATAGACCAGATTGCTTACAAATACTGACACTGCCACGGTATGGGAGCCAAAGCATAAGTGTCATTCTGCTATATAAAAGGCAAAACAGAAAATTAACAAAAATGTTTGCAACTTGCGATCAACCCAGACAAAATTTGCTTTGCAAAGACACAAGTGCTCACTGCATCTTCTATTCATAATTATGTAATGCGTTAGTGTCATTCCCCATTCAGCTCAGCTGACGTATATTACAGCTGCCTAACAAGACTTGGTTTATGAGAGGTTGTAGCTCCAGAGTGGATATCAATAAGACATTCTGGCCAAGTTCCCAGTATGGACAAATGGAATAAGCCACAAATTCAGTGAGAGCAGAAAAAGCATTCATAGTAAATGGATTTCTTTAGATAGCTGCCTTGTAAGAATCTGAAACAATCCTTCACTTATCTCTGGAGTAGAATACACACGCTTGCCTGACACGCTAGCCACACACAGAGGCTGAGCAAAACTGTGCTGTCAATGATCACACAACTTAGGGGCTTTCTGTGCATCCAGTGTCCCTGATAGGTTTGGATGCGTATTGTGACATACCACCAATCAGTACTGGATGTAAATGGAATGTACGGTGTATTTGTATATATTTCCTTTATTTTCTTAGGGGTTATTTTTAAATATAAAATTATGAAAACATGCAAATATTTCAGATTTACTACTTGCAGCCAACAGGTGGAAATCTATAGGAAACTGCAACACTTTTAGAAGACAGATTTCCTGCTCCAGCACTGAAAGGAGAAGCAATAGACTGATGGTCTCATTCCTCAGGTCACTGCTCTCTCTTTCCAGCTCTATTTTAAAAGCAGGGAAAATCAGATAATACAAGGGCTGCAACTAATGATTATTTTGATAATCGATTAGTTGGCCAGTTAATTTATCGATTAATTGTATTTAAAAAAATAAATAAAAATGTCATAAATACCATCCTTACTTGAAAATGAAATACACAATTGCAGTGTTACAAAGTTTACTTGAGAATAAAACTGTATGCACAATTTTTTGCAATCGCACTGCACTGGAAAGCACAGCATTGTGGTTCCATGCATTCCAGTGCGGGCAATCACACTGTGGGTGGGAGGCGCGTTTGAGGTGACATAGAAATGAATGGCACTGCAACGCACCTCTTGCAGCTGAATTTGTCAGGCCGGAACCGAAAATGACTTTGTTCCCACATTCTATCATTTATTTTTTTTATAATTATATTGTAAGCACATGGCGTTTGACCAGCTTCAGCCAGGGAATGACAGCTGCCAGTGCCATGATTCCGCAGACCGCAGCTGAAGGTAAATACAGCAGGTAGTGGGCGAGTGCACTAGGCAGCCTGCTATTGGCCATTTCAAATTGCAATAACCAATAGCAGGCTGGCTGTTGCACCCACCCATGCTTGCTCTGCTCTCCTCCCAGCATAGAGGAGAGAGCTAGGGGATCCAACCAACTAATCGATAATGAGAATAGTTTACAAATATTCTTATAAAATCAATATGTTGGTTGCAGCCCTAGATAATAGATAGCTGAATGTTTTAGGGAACAGATGCACCCCTTTCTCCCTTGTTGAAGAGACTACAAAAGCTATGTATAAAGTATAGAACTAACATCTATGGAGCAAGTAAAACACATCCTAGAAAAAGGGATAAGAAGGCCCTGGTACTGAAGTGGTTAATGTGTCACCCAAATTTCTTAGTAGCTCCACCAATACTCACCATATCTGTGCAAGAACTGGCGGGTGAAGTCCAGACTGGAGGAAGAAGTTTCTGGCCTGATCTCCTGCAATGAACACAGTCCAAGAATAAATAAAGAATATCTTATAAATGCAAAAGTTACAACTGCAGCCGTGCTATACAAAAGTGAGCATGCTATTAAAAGATACATTTTGTGGATTTTCTGATCTTAGCAATAATCTCAGCATTAGAAGTTCACCAAGTTGCTTTACTCGTCATCAGCAGATGCTCTTTTCACTGGTGCTAAAGCACCATGCCAGGCAACAATAATCAGCATTATTTAAAGCTGAACTCCAGACAAATCTCTACATTCACAGATGAAATACATATATCGGACTAGATTAGTTGCCAGAGGATTCGTATTCCTGTCCATCCATTCCTTACAGTTACTCCATTCTGGCAGGGCAGAAGACCTGATTTTCCTCTGCTGCAGTAATTACCACAGACCTTGCCCCTCCCCAGCCTGTGACTGTACACTGAAAGGAGAAGCAGAAGACTGATGGGTCTCATCCTTTGGTCACAGCATCCACTGCAGTAACGGATTGGCTCCTCCTGCCATTTCTCCCTCTACCATCTGAGCTCTGCTGTACAGGGGATTGACAGTTGATACCAAATCAAATTCAGGTACTAAAACTGCTAAATACATTTAAAGTGACACTAAACTCAGAAGTTAAATCTTAAACATACATTCAAGTAACTTAACTATTAACAAAAATGTACCTTATTTGTGTATCACTCGGCTGTAGATCCTCAAATCATCTCTGAGTTGGTGCCGACACTGTCCTTCCTTCTGCAGGGTGGCTACTTTTGTTCTACATGATCCCCGTGTGTGTTGTAAAGTAGTCACCACCCCAAGGTCACTCCTGTGATGAACTACAATCTCAATACAAATTAGTAAACTAAACATGGGACTGTAATCAATCACGCGAGCGAGCTTGGAGCGGCGATTACTTTACAACACACAGGGACCATGGGGTACAAAAGCAGCCCCCCTCCAGAAGGAAGGACAGTGTCGGCACCGATTCAGAGATGATTTGAGGATCTACAACTGGAGTGATACACAAAGATACATTTTTGTTAATAATTAAAAAGGTACTTGAATGTACACTATATTGCCAAAAGTATTGGGACGCCGGCCTTTATAATGTATTTTTAATATTTAGCTCCTGAGTTTAGTGTCGCTTTAATGATGCATTACTGAATAAATTGTTGCATTCATTTGAGCCTGGAGTTCAGCTTTAAAGTAAATCTGTAAGCTGATTTTCCAAAGCAAACTGAAGGTGCCCATACACCTTACGATTATCGGACGATAATCGTATGCGATCGACTTTTCGACGACAATCGTACGTGTGAATAGAGTGCCCGAACCGACATTACTGTACAATCGTACGACTTTTGACGGTCAAGCATGTTTGAAAACTTTGCTCGATCGTACGATTGTCTTAAGGTTGCTGGCGTTTCCGTCCGTCAAAAGTCGTACGATCTACACTGCGCATGCGCGAACGAAAATACGACAAATCAATTACCGCATTTCGTCCAGGTGCTTCTCGTTAATTACGGCTAAATTAATCTTGCGATAAGCGGGGCAGGATGGGGCTGTCGTACGAAAATCGTACGACTATTCGATCATCGGACGAAACGTTTCGTCCGATAATCGTAAGGTGTATGGGCACCTTAAGCCTGAAGATGTAGACATGGGGCCCTCCAATGCCAAAACGTATTGTTTAATTAGGAAATATACACAACCTGGAACTTCATCAAAAATAATTGATATTCTTAATTCATGGTCACAATTCCATTAAAAGCCCAGTGGATATCCACGCCACCTGCTTGTCTATCTGGGTAGGTGGGACCCTAAACCTGTGAACAACGTACCACCACTATTTCCTGAGGCCTTGGATGCTGTTCCATGAAAACCTTTGAATTCAAGAGACCAGGATACAATGTACACACATTTTGTTGGTGAGCTCTGTCATTCTCTTACCAGATTTTAAGGATATGGATTAAAGTAAATGCAAACTTTTTTTGGCTGGGGATAGAGTGGTGAGGGCTCAGATGCTCAGCCAGGTTTCTATTGTTGTTTTTGTATCGGTTGGGATGATCCAACCCTCTAAACTTGCTAAAGAAAAATGTCAGCTGCATTCTGATTGGTGGCCACAGGCAACACATACACTTCCCAACCAGTACTTAAATTAGCAACCATATGCCCCTACAAAGATGGAGCATCAATATTGTTCAATACAACACTAGTATTTAATTATCCAGTTATGTTTCTCATGGAAGGCAGAGCTCATAAGTGGAAGTTAATGATTGATTTGTGCAATGATAATTTTATTTTGCAGTAAAAACAAACATGCAATTATCTAGCAAGACATTGCAGAACTGGAAGGGAAGGATCCTGGAATCAATACAGCAAAATCTAATTAGCGTGTTAACCAAATTACTGTCCGTGAGCGAGGCATGAATTTGCCGAAATGAATTAGTAAAAGTGGGTGGGATATACAGTACTCGGAAACAGCACATCCATTCGTCTGAATTAATCAGATTAGGGGTGAGATTAGCAGGAGAAAATCCCATTACCAGGAGGATGGCTTGGATAGGACACCAGTTCACAATTTCTGACTGCCACAAAAGGTTCATGTCCGCCATGTTTACACTGAGCAAATCTCAGCTCAAAAGTTAAAACACACACACCTGTGCAAAAGTTTCAGGCAGGTTTTTTAATAAAATGCTGTAAAGTAAGAATGATTTGTTTATTTTTATCAATTCACAAAATGCAAAGCGAGGGAACAGAAGAAAAATCTAAATCAATATTTGGTGCGACTGCCCTTTGGCTTCAAACCAGTTTCATGTCACAGGACATACACCATGGCAAGACTGAGCACAGCAACAAGACACGAGGTAGTTATACTGCATCAGCAAGGTCTCTCCCGAGCCAATATTTCAAAGCAGGCTGGGGTTTTAAGATGTGCTGTTCAAGTTCTTTTGAAGAAGCACAAAGAATCCGGCAACGTTGAGGACCATAGACGCAGTGGATGGCCAAGGAAACTTAATGCAGCAGATGAAAGACTCATCGTGCTTACTTCCCTTCGACATCGGAAGATATCCAGCAGTGCCGAACTGGCAGAAACCAGTAGGACCCAGGTACACCCATTTACTGTCCAGAGAAGTCTGTCCAGAAGTGGTCTTCATGAAAGAATTGCGGCCAAAAGCCATACATCCGACGTGGAAACAAGACTAAGCAACTCAAAAGGTGCACGAAATCATAGAAACAGCAGAAAAATGGCAGCAGGTGCTTTGGACTGATGAGCCAAAATGTTAAATATTTGGCTGTAGCAGGAGGCAGTTTGTTCGCCGAAGGGCTGGAGAGCGGTACAATAATGGGGGTCTACAGCAACAGTGAATCATGGTGGAGGTTCCTTGCAAGTCTGGGGCTGCATTTCTGCCAATGGAGTTGGATATTTGGTCAGTATCAATAGTGTAATCAATGCTGAAAAATACAAGCAGATACTTTGCCATCATACCATACCATCAGGGAGGAGTGTGTTTGGCCCCAAATTTATTCTGCAGCATGACAACTCCAAACATACAACCAATGTCATTAAGAACTATCTTCAGCGTAAAGAAGAACGAGTCCTGGAAGTGATGGTTTGGCCCCCACAGAGCCCTGATCTCAACACCATCGAGTCTGTCCGGGATTACATGAAGAGACAGAAGGATCTGAGGCAGCCGACATCCACAGAAGATCTGTGCTCAGTTCTCAAAGATGTTTGAACAACCTACCTGCTGAGTTCCTACAAAAACTGTGTGCAAGTGTACCTAGAGGAACTGATGCTGTTCTGAAGGCAAAAGGTGGTCACACCAAATATTGTTTTGAGTTGGAGTTGTCTTCTGTTCATTTACTTTGCATTTTGTTAATAGATAAAAATAAAACTATGAACATTTTAATTTCTGAAATCATTCTTACTTCACAGCATTTTTTCACAACTGCCTAAAACTTTTGCACAGTTATATATATCATTCTAGAAATTATTAGAACTATCAGAAAACTAACCAGGTGACCCGTTTATGTGAACAATCTCATTCCCAGGCTATGTACATCCCTAAGCTTAGTTACTTTCAGAGCAATTACCCAAAAACAAATTCTGATTTCACTGGCTACCCATTTTATTGGAACAAATTGGTAGCCAGTGAAATTCAAATTTGTTTTTGAAAGACAAGTAAAATATTTGCCGGTGACACAAACTGTACTCCAGCCAAAAGGTATCAGCATGAAGATTTTTACTTGTCTTTCAATAAAGTCCATTACAGAATACCCGCTGCCATGTGACAGCTTCTTTTTACAGAGTCCGGGGACTGCAAGCATTACAAACAATTACCAGTGATGTAGCCAGCGGTTGGTTGGAGTCCATGGAACTGCTGGTCATGTTTAGCTCTCTCCTCCACTGTTATGGCCCAGATGTCCAAATTCCCTGCTAGAGAGAAAAAAAAAAAAACAGAAAAAAAAGATTCTGAATAAAGTAGCTAACCGCTTATGTAATACTTGCCCAAAAAACTAGACATACTTGTGAAGTAGGGATACACCAAAATGACATTTTAAAAATCAATACTGATTGTGCTCTGCTCTCCATCCTAATTGCTCCGCCCGTCACAGGAGCCGAGCTCTCCTCCCACACCGCCCGACTTAGCACCCTGACAACTCTCTCCTCCCTGCACCAAGCAGCCCGACATCCTGACAACTCTCTCCTCCCCTCACAACCCAGCCCGACAACTCTCTCCTCCCCGCACAACCCAGCTGCGCATCCTGACAACTCTCTCCTCCCCGCACAACGCAGCTGCGCATCCTGACAACTCTCTCCTCCCCGCACCGCCCTGCTTAGCACCCTGACAACTCTCCCCTCCCCGCACAACCCAGCTCCGCATCCTGACAACTCTCTCCTCCCCGCAACACCCGCCATCCAGACAACTCTCTTCTCCCCGCAACACCCGGCATCCAGAGAACTCTCCCCTCCCCGCAACACCTGGCATCCAGAGAACTCTCTCCTCCCCGCAACACCCAGCATCCAGACAACTCTCTCCTCCCAGCAACAACCGGCGTCCAGACAACTCTCTCCTCCCCGCAACACCCGGCATCCAGACAACTCTCTCCTCCCCGCAACACCCGGCATCCTAACAACGCTCTCCTCCCTGCAACACCCGGCATCTTGACAACGCTCTCCTCCCCGCAACACCCGGCATCCTGACAACTCTCTTCCCTGCACCACCCGGCTTGGAATCCTGACAGGTCTCTCCTTCCCGCACCACCCGACTCCGACTCCAGACAACTCTCTCCTTCACGCACTGCCACACTCGGTCTCCTGACAGCTTCTCTCCTCCCTGCTGGGCACCGGCAGCTGGATCGGCTCTGTGTCATCTCTGATCCTTACTACCTCTGCCGACACAGGCGGGGGAGAGCAGGGGGGATTAGAGGGGACACAGACCGGCACCTAGCCAGGAGCAGACAAAGCTAGGGATGCACCACATTTTCAGCCGTTTTGGTAGTATCGGCATTTTGCCCATAGAACCAAATTCATCCGGAATGTCTCGGTGGACGAAATTTCAGTGCATCCCTACTTTAAAGCTCAGAAAATATTGTCTATAAACAAGAGTCATGTGTATTCTTACTTCAATTTTCAGCACAGGCTTTGTACAACACAGTAATGAGGTCTACTTTTACTAGGTAATAAAAGGATCTGCAAAGGCATGCGGTGCACACACAGAGGATTTATATCCTTTATGGCTATCAAGGAATATATTTAATTGGAAGTTTTTATGTCCCCGGAGGTCAGCTTTAAGAACCCAGATTTGTGGGATAGTAGTAAGGGATATTAGTAAGGACCACAGTGTATCAACAGTTCCAATATTCCTTGTGTTACAAAGGTTATATGCATTTGTGCTCACACACCCAACAGGTTGGTTGCCACATGTCGAAAATTTTTCATTTTAATGAGTCACGCGGTTAGAAAACATGCAAATGAATGGTGCTGATCAGTGCTTGCTTCAGTTCCTTCAAGCACAAAAACAATTGCAATAGCAGCTGCAGATAGATTTAAAAACTTTCACAGGTTTCAAAAAAAGCCAATCTACAGGTAAAACAATACACGTGGTGCCAAAAGTCAGAATACATCTGCATTATGTATTCTTTCTGGGCCTCCCATTACCTGAATTCCACCAGGTGGCGAAGAATCCAATACGGTACTGAGTGACACCACTGAAAAATGGCACCAATAGTTGCAGAACTGCCATCCTGACACACGTCAGGACGCAGCAAGTCTGCCATAAGACTTTTTGACTAATTCAGCCTACCAATCTCGATGACTAGAAGCCCCCCTCAAAACACAATTATCAGAGAAGAAAACCCATTGAAATCTGTAGCCACAAAAATATGATGGTGGTTCATTAACCACTTGTTGACCAGGTGTTCACACACCCTTCCTGGCTAGGCCATTTTTCAGTATTCAGCGCTGCGGTGCTTTGATATTTATTCCGTCATGCAACGCTGTACAGAAATTAATTTTATACCATTTTTTGGGGACAGATAGAGCTTTATTTTGGTGATATTTAATCACCACTGGGGGTTTTATTTTTTACTAAGAAAAAATTACAAAAAATTTAGAAAAAAAACTTTGTATTTTTACATTGTCAGGAAACAATTACTACCCAATTCTGTGGTAAAATTATAAAAGACGGGGTCACGTCGGATAAATAGACACCAAACATGTCAAGCTTTAAAATTGTGCACACCCGTGAAAACGCAAAAAACTACCATACCCAAAGCTTTAAAAGCTTTTACTGCTCATCAGTTTAGTGTTATGCGTGTATGTATGTATGGGTGGGGACTTTTAAAAAAACATAATGGGTTTTTTTTCACGTGTCACTTTACTTTTTTTTTTGCAATTTTTTTAATTTAACTTTATTGTTATCACATAGGGGGCTAAGAAACCCCCCCTATGTGATAGCAAAGAGGATGTGACAGGTTCTCTTCATGAAGACATCAGGGGTCTCTAAGACCCCTGTCACCTAGGGACCCCCAAAGAAGCTGATGAAGCAGAGATCTGCTTCATCAGCTTCTCTCCAGCTTCTGAAGCTGGAGAGTGACACAAGAATGCAGAAGTGATGCAATATAGATCAGTTCCGCATTCTGACCACCATTCATGATCCACCATGCTGGTCCGGGGCTCACACCAGGCACAGCAGAGCCCGGGACAACGGGAGGGGGGGCCGCAGATACCGGAACATAGCGATCTGCTCTAGAGCTGGCAGATCGCTTGTATGTAAACAGGCATCGCTGCCTGCTTTTACATTTTGGCACTTTCCCACTTACGTGCGCGAGGGGGCGTGGCTGATGGACCGTTTAAAAACACCCGCTCAGATCCAGGAAGCTTCCGGCCGGCCGGATAAATGGGTGGGTGGCATTTCTCTTTAATGCTCCATTATCTCCTTCCCCATCTCCGTTTATGTAGAAAACCACAAACTAAAGAAGAACATGAAACCTGTGGGCCCAACACAATTGCAGCAGCATTTTACCCAGGAAAGCAAAGTTCCTGAGAACCATTACGTATTTAGCTATCCCAGTAAACAAATGTTATAAGCTTATACTGTCATTTGTAGATAGTTCCACTTTAACATCAAAACAAAAAGGGAATGTGTCTTTAAAACACACAATATGTAAATACATAAGACAAGTGAAAGTAAATGATGTCACGCCTTTATGTGACACATTCACCTTGGACATGCTCTTACCTCCAAAAGGAGCCGCGGCAAATTGAGCCATGTTGGTGCCCGTTTAGCTTGCTAGATAGTGCCTGCAAAAAACAGGAAATAAAGATCAGCTACAACTTTATCTCTTGTAAAGAATAAACATTTACAAACTTTTTTAAAAGTTGAGTTAACCAAATAGTCATAATAATGTAAGGAGTTGGAACCACCTCTTATCATATAATACAATAAAAAAAACTGCAGGCAGGGTTTTTGGGGACCCCTACCCCTTAATGGGTGCAGCAAATGGCTTGGGTGCAACTATTAGGGCTGAAGCATGCTGGTAGTGGGAGGGTTTGTTCTGGGCAATAGTTTTTTTTGCTTCCTAGTGTTCAATCCTCCTGTAGCAGACAATAACCAGTAGGGTAAACACCTTCAGGGTCCCTCAATGGCCAGGAAAGAAAAATATCTGATATATAACATATAAGACCTGCTCCTAAGACCTGTTGTGAGCGGTCAATACACAGTATTTTTGTGGACTGAGAGGTGTCAGCCCTACCCAGTTTTATTTTGCTAAACTATTCAACCAGGTCTCTACTCACTGGAGAGAGAGAGGGTATAGGGATCCTTAAATCCAGGGTAGTACAGACATGGACTGGTGAGTCTCTTTTAGCAATTCAATGTAGATCCATTGGTAGCAGAGCGAATAGGATTTTGAGTAGCAGGTGAGCAAGGATGAGCACAGATCTTAGCAGGAGAGACACCAGACCTGCTCCTGAGGTCCACTATGTTCCGGGTACCTTCACCAGCCATCAGCTGTCCTGGTTCTCATCCTCTAGCAATGGCAAAGGCCTCCTCCATAATTGAGTCCTAGTGAAACTCTTCACGCACTCCAAAATCCCCACCCCCCACGCCTAGCCTGGAGGGCATGTTGGATGGCACCCTGTCCTGGACTAATCCATGGTGGGCACAAGACTGAGCACATGGTAATTCCCTCCAGTATATGTACCCTATCCCAGCATGCACCACTGGTTCAGAGAAACCCAGTGATAGGCTAGTGATTTGCACATACACTCACAGTGTCCGTCATTGGCCATCCCACAATACAGCAGAGTCACACTCCACCCAGGTAGGTACAATCAATGCCAGACACCTGGAATTAACCAGATAAATACCACTATAATCCAAGCAGGCCGACTACAGCCCTGGCCATCACTAAATGTCTAGTAGCCACATCACAGAAGGTAATGGGGGCTACACTTCATTCATTCAACAGACCAAAAGGGAGCATACTCGTTAGAGCAGGAGTAGGCAAACTCTAGTCCTCCAGGTGTGGTGAAGCTACAAAGCCCATCATGCATCCACCTCTGGGATTCATGCCTGTGGCTCTCAGAGTCTTGCAATGCCTAATGGGATTTATAGTTGCACCACAGCTGGGAGGTGCAGGAGTTTGCCTTACCATTCATTAGAGGAAACCAGAGGTTGTCATTGCGGACCTTGAAAGAGCTAGTTACCTGTCATGTTGATCTATATCAGGGGTAGGCAAACCCAGCACTCCAGCTGTGGTGAAACTACAAGTCCCATCAGGCACTGCAAGACTGACAGCCACAGGCATGATGGAATTTGTAGTATACACACAGCTGGAGTGCTCTGACCTAAATCAATACTATGATTCACTGACTAGGAACAAGCATGCAACAAAACTAAGTAATGCTTTGTGAAAGGCAAGGGCGCACTTACCGGGGGGCAGAGGCTTAAGATACTAAAGCCATTTTATCAGAAAGACAACCTAGGAACGAACATTGTCGGAAAGGAGAGCTCAGTAATTTCCGCCTAAAATTGATCACGTTTCCTTTAATAGAGAACTATGGGGCAAGTGTTTTTCCTCCCTCACGGGAGGACATATACTAACCTCCTCCCGTGACCCAATGCTCAGTATATAACGAGCTACAGCTTGCTATATACTGAGATCGCCGCAGCCGGGACGGATCCCGGTCGAGATCCACCCAGCTGCGTGAGTGATAGCCAGCACAGCCTATCTAGAGGTAGAGCCAGCTGTACCCGCCCTCTTCCCCATTTTTTCCTCCAGTCAGCGTTGGAGGATCGAAGCGAGAAGGGGGGGGGGAATCCCTGCGGGGAACGGTGAGTGACAGTCACCGCTCTCTGCAGGGAGATGGAGAAGTGAGCGAGCGACGGTATGCGTTTGCTCACTTCCCTGATCTATTGAGCCGACGTGTGACAAATTCATTGTCACACATCGGCTCGAACTATGAGGATGAGTGAAAAATCACTCACCTCATAGCTCTCCTTTAAAGAGGCACTTGGTCATCATTTTGAATTTTGTGTGCCAACTTGTATCCCTGAATTCCCCATAATATAGTCCTAGTCTGCCTGGAATAATAAACAGGGCACCTTATTAACTATTATGTACAAGGCTGATGGAAGACCCAGTGAACAAAAGACGACGAAGAGAAAGGAACACAAAAAGGCTCAAACAAAGTTTAGTGATGACAAAGAGTTGCTGGGAAGATGCCGGCGCACAATGGGAGACATTCACCACATGCAGGGGAGAGAAGGCTCAGCTAGCTTTGTATGCAAAGCCTTTCTCTGACCGTGCCAACAAATGGTGGACAAGTAGCACTACAGGTAATCACCAAAAAGGGATAGGTGTAGGCAAAACAAAAAAAAAAGCAAAAACGATACACATGCAATACTTCTCCGCAATACAGGCGGATTTCCACCGTTCATTTCTTTAACACCTGCTGATCCTGACAGAAATTCAGTAAGATCCTAACGTTCTGTAAAGCTGCCCACACACCTTACGAATATCGGGCGATTTTCGTATACAATGGCGTTTTTGTCCGATAATCGTAAGGTTGATGGGCAGTGTACAACCGCAAATACTGTACAATCGATCGACTTTTGACTATCCAGCAGGTTAGAAAACTTCAGTTGATCGTACGATTTTCACAAGGTTGGTGGCGTTTCCGTACGTCAAAATTCGTACGATTTACACTGCACATGCGCATATGAAAATATGTGCAGTCGATTACCGCAATTCTTCCAGGTGCTTTCTTTTAATTACTGCCGATTCAACCTTGCGATGATCGGGGCAGGATGGGGCCGCCATATGAAAATCGTACGGCGGATCGATCGAATGAAAAGTTCCGTCCGATGATCGCAAGGTGTATGGGCAGCTTTAGACCCCGTTCACATTGAGCGATTTATCGCGCGGTATCGCGCTCCAATGCAATCCAAATGGGGCAAAGGGTCCTGCTGTCGCGGGTCGTGTGTCGCTACAGCAGGACCCTTTTTGGAGCGGATTTAGCCGCGATTCAAGCTTGCTCAATGCAAGCTTGAACGCGACATCGCGCGGCAAATCTCGCGATGTCGCGCAATATGCAAATCGCGCGACAAACGCAGTGGGAACGGGGCCTAAGGCAAAGCAAGGCTGGACAAACCTCAGGAGCCAGGTAGCCAATTCTCGTTAAAAATTATAGCTGGCTCCTAACGTTTGAGGTTTTCCCTAGTTGTGGTCAATGGAAATAAATTATTGATTTATTTCAGGTATTTATATAGCGCCGACAATTTATACAGCGCTTTACATAGCGCACATTCACATCAGTCCCCGCCCTCTAAAAGCTTACAATCTAAGACCCCCTATCTCCATGCATACAGGGACAATTTAGACAGGAGCCAATAACCTTTCCAGCGTGTCTTTAGAGTAGAGAAAGGAGGTATTTCCACAGTGGGGTGTGCAAATGCCCAAAGGGAGAAAAGAAAAGGGGCTTTTTAGAAAACAATCCCAGACCTCAAAAATAAAATCTTAGAAAAACATTTGAGATATCATTTTAAACATTCTTAAAAAGCAAAAAGGTGAAAGAAAAATCACAGATAAAAACATATGCGGATGCATTCACCATCCGGTGACAATACCGTACAGTTATTAAATCTGCAGTTGCTTGTTTTCAAAATTATATGAGTGCTCCTGTATGTCCCAACATGTTTCGCCCAAACGGGCTTCTTCAGGGGAAGAGATCAGGAGAAAAATATATGTGTCGTGCATATATCTTCACGTTTAGTTGATCAGAAGCATAAGCACAAGAATATGATGAAAGCAACTGTGTTTGTATTCAGATAGAAATTGATTCTGTCGAGCAAAGATTGCCACACACGATGCAAGTGGGGGGGGTCGCATCGGAGAGAGCACACTGTAGTCGTCAGGCGAGATGCATCAACAGCAGACGTTGTTAAATTGGAGGCTATAATGTTCTGCTTTTGTGCTGTAGTGTGTTGCTGTCTTTCTCCCAGGCGTCAGTGTCTTTAGAGTGTGGGAGGAAACCAGAGTACCCGGAGGAAACCCATGCAAGCACAGGGAGAACATGCAAACTCCATGCAGATAGTGACCTGGCTGGGAATTGAACCGGGGACCCACAGTGCTGCAAAGCAGAAGCGCTCACCACTACATGCAGTATATCTCTTACATTTGCCCATGCTTTATCACATTAAAAATGCTAGAAGCACAGAAATATACCTGGGGATCTGCCAGAAATGCATCAGCTCCTAAATTCCGGCATTGAGCTGACAACACTGTGCCTCTGCTGCATGACACCCTTGCCAGTTTTCTCCTTGAGGAGGTATTCAGTAGTCAAGCAGGAAATAACATAGGCCTTGCCTCAGAGGCAGAAATGTCAGTTCAGTAAAGTTAGGAGCTCACTAGATTACTGGTAGGATCAACAGATATGTTCATGCTATTGCATTTTAAAAACCAGGGGTGGACAAATTAAATTGGACTTCAGGAGCCAGCAAGGTTTTAATTTTAGGCGTCAGCTCTATTGACAACAATTAGAGATAACCTCAAAAGTTAGGCTCCAGCTGTAATTTTTAAGGCGCATTGGCTACCTGGCTCCTGGGATGTGTTCAGCCCTGCTTTAGGGGCTCGTTCACACCAGTTCACTTGGACGTTATTGATCTTCACAGATCAATGCAGACTCAGCGCAAGGGCGCGTAGAAAATCATTGTAAATGCAAAACGTACCTTACGTAGTCGACCTTCTACAGGCACAGATGTAGCTCATGTATATAGTTACATGATTGCGAATGATCTGCTGTTTTAGGAACATACTAGCGAGCTATTTCTGAAGGCTCCTAAAGAAAGTTACAGAACAAAGGATGTGACAAAAAGTTGCAGTCCTCACTAGCAGCACAGGAGTGGATATTGTAATATCAAGGCTGCAATGGATCACACATGGACCTTGCAAGTGGATCTGCCAGAAATGTATTCGGCTCCTAATTTCATTATTTGGGCTGCATTTTTGTAGACTGAGTGGTATCAGCCCTGACAAAATTTCTGTTCCTGAAGTTTAATCTGCGTATATTTTGCCTCCCCTGTTTCCTCCTTCCCCCCTCACCAAAACATGCTAATGAAATGTTTAACATCATTGCTTCTCTATGCAAAGCAGGTAGATTGCGGCTGGTGGGAGGGGTCAGTAGGGTGCTGTACATATCACAACACCTCAGGAGCCTTCAGCCCTGATGCAGGGGGGCTGGCCATTGGGAAAAGCCATTCAAATATTAAAATTGCCTTGATTGGGTGGGTGTTAGTCTGGAGAAGTAGGCATTCCTAGGCAGGCCGGCCTAGGTAACAGCCACATACGATACTGAACCTCCAATATGGAAGGAGCTGAAATAAATGAAAGGGTCAGGCCAGTGAGAGCTTGGTTGGGGAGGAATTGCCTAAATGATGCCGGGCATCCACCAGCCAGGAAATTAGTAACGGTAAGGACGGAGTGCAGCTTTAACCAATCCCACCGGCAATGGACACCTCAGGAGAATCGTCCACCCATGCTGTTAGTGTTAGATTTTTATTTTTTTCAGTCAGCCTCCCAAAAAATGTTGTGTGTATACTCTGCTTTAGTGTATCCCCAGCTTAACTGAACAGACACTCCCTCAGCGAGCCTGATGTCATCTTTCAGACTGCTGGCAGTTCAGAATAAAGTCATTACACCAGCCAAGTTCCAAATCACACGCACCCAACTTTCCAAACTGCAAAGTCAGCCGAATTTATGTTTCAATGTCTTTAAGCAAACCGGTTATCCTTCACAGCAAACGGTTTTCAATGTCCCATCTTTGGTGGTCCAGAGAAGTAGGAGCTTCACAATGTGACCATTCAATAGCTTGTTGGAAAGCAGTGAATAAAAGTGCCCTTTAAACTGATCACAATGATCAGCTAGGAGGCAGAGAGACCCCATACAAATGGAACATCTAGCAATGCAGACACGGGGAACATGTTCCATGCAGTGCTGGGAACACTAGCCAGTGGAATGAGAGGCAGAACCATTAGCTGTTGCTCAAATTACCCTGCTAGTAGCTTCCAACATTTTGAAAATGTGAAAACATGATGAACATTAATGCAGCTCTATATCAATTAATCCAATAATGAAATGTATTTATTAGATGGAAGCAGTGCATGGATCTAAATTTGACTCATCCGCCTCTTGCAGTTACTGTACAGTTGAGCTCAGAGGGAGCAGCAGCACAGGAAGCCAAGCAGTTGTGCGAACAGCATGCTTAGGAGGAGAGTGCAGAGAGCTTAGCAAAGCTTAGCAGTCTTCTGCCTCTCCTTTCACTGGCCAGTCACGGGTTGGGGGAGAGAAGACCTGTAAGCATTACTTAACCCCTTCATGACCAGTGAGGTACAGTGCAAGTCACTGGCATTGGGCCCGATTAAACAGAAGGCCGCCGGGACTGTTTACGTTAATAAAGCCGACTGTCGGCTTTACAGTAGAAGCGATTGTGGCGGCACAGCTGCCGCCAGATCGCTTCTACGGGCAGCGTGTTTCCCATACTCGTACGCAGACAGGATGGACCCTGCCTGCATCTGAGCAAGGACACCTGCACCTGTACGGACGTGCAGTTTAGGTGAGCATAGGGCGGCGTATGGCCGCGTACTCCCATACAAATCACACGCAGCACCTGTCCTTCCTGGGAGCTGACCGATACGGCTGTGCACGCAGCACGGATCTGTACGGGCCGGCTGTTACTCGTGTGAATGAGGGCTAAGGAAGTATCTCTCCGAATATTATATTCCTTTTGTTATGAATGTCCAAAAATGTACTTGCATCTTAGTGCAGACTCCTGGGAAATCAGTCAGCCAATCACAGAAGAGGGAAGGGGCATTTCTAGTGGCTGTTCTGTACACCAACTGTTTACATAATGCCTCAAGTTTGCCATATTGCATTGTTTTTTTTATTATTAAAAAACTGCACTTTAAAAAAAAAAGTCATTTTTTTTTAGAACATTAAATTAGAAAATGGCTTGTAGATAGGATAGATATTTTTTGGTTACACAAGATTTTTTATTTGTGGAGTGGAGTTTCTCTTTAACTTCAGCAGAGGAAAATCAGGTTTCCTCCTTAATACTGTATCTTATTTGTATCTTATTTGTAGATCCTCAAATCATCTCTAAATTGGTGCCGACACTGTCCTTCCTTCTGGATGGTGGCTACTTTTGTTCCCCATGGTCCCTGTGTGTTGTAAAGTAGTCACCGCTCCAAGCTCTCTCCCGTGATGGATTATAATCTCATGTTTAGTTTACTAATTTGTATTAAGATTATCATATTTCAACTGTGCTAGCTGAGTGGTGTTCAGATTGCAGTGCTGACTTTCTGTTCATATATTCAGCTAAGAGCTGAGAGATATGCCATTCCTCATCGTGAACAGCTGACAAAAGAAGCCCGCACAAGGAAAAAAAAAACCAAACAAAAAAAACACGCACATACACTCAAGTCTACAGAGCACCGAATCTGGCCAAGTGACGGTCATCTCCCATAAAGATGACATTATCTGAGCACACGTTTTAGCTCAGCTCCCGTTTAAAGATCACAGTCTCTGTTCATCAGAGTAGTAACATGAAGCTTATAGTATAATTAAACCTTTGTTTGTTTTTTTTTGGATATATCTACTGCCAGCAAGTAGTAAATATATGCAAAAACAAAACAAAAAATGTAAAAAGTGACCAAATAGGTAAAAGCGTACCTCTGTCTCCGCTGCTCGCTCCCATCTGAAGATCTGAAGATTCTCGAGCGGCCATGAAGGACCATGGGGCGGGTGCATGCGCAGTAAAGATCTTGGGCCGGGAGAAGGAGAGATACATAGGGGAAGTCAATGCACCCAGCCGGCATTGACTCCCTGGGACACAGGAGACACAGCAGTCACAAATAAAAAATCTTGTGTAACCAAAAAATAAATAAATCTATATAGATATAGATATAGATATAATTACTACAAGCCATTTTCTAATTTAATGTTCTAAAAAAAAAAAATGACTTTTTTTTTTAAAGTGCAGTTTTTTAATAATAAAAAAAAACAATGCAATATGGCGAACTTGAGGCATTATGGCGAACTTGAGGCTGGATCAGGGACTGGCACCAGCGCTGGAGGGACACCTGAAAACTACTGGAAAGAAGATGATCGGATCAAGAGGCATCATTTAAGGCAAGTCCTTAAAGCAGTATGGGGGGACGGGGGATGTAACTTAATGTCACCTTTAAAGTCCCAAAATTTCTAAGTCAAGTCAACTGGCCCATGTCTGCAGACCAGTTCCCAATGGCAACAGTCTTCTGTGCTCCCAAGCCAAAAATGACAGAGTAAACACAGCTGCTGCCTCTCCCATGGATCTGCTCAGAATGTAGACAAACATCTCGCAAGTGGATGTCTGCAGAGCACAGCGCAGCCGGTCTACTCACAGGTCAAGTATTTCCAAATTACAGACACCCAAGGAGTTAAGAAGATGCAAAGAGAAAAGGTTACCATTGCAACAAATCAGAAGTGATTTATCTAACAAAGTTAACTGAGAAACTTGTTTTCTACGAAAGTAAAATGTGATCAAATAAAACATTCACTCTTAAGACTTAGCTGAATCCAGTGACTGTGCTTCTCTTTACTCTTTTCCTGCCAAGGCTTTTTTTTGGCGCGCTATAAACCATATTTTAGGCCAGAATA
>NW_017306552.1:988859-989539 GCF_000935625.1 Nanorana parkeri
TTTAATGTTCTAAAAAAAAAAATGACTTTTTTTTTTAAAGTGCAGTTTTTTAATAATAAAAAAAAACAATGCAATATGGCGAACTTGAGGCATTATGGCGAACTTGAGGCTGGATCAGGGACTGGCACCAGCGCTGGAGGGACACCTGAAAACTACTGGAAAGAAGATGATCGGATCAAGAGGCATCATTTAAGGCAAGTCCTTAAAGCAGTATGGGGGGACGGGGGATGTAACTTAATGTCACCTTTAAAGTCCCAAAATTTCTAAGTCAAGTCAACTGGCCCATGTCTGCAGACCAGTTCCCAATGGCAACAGTCTTCTGTGCTCCCAAGCCAAAAATGACAGAGTAAACACAGCTGCTGCCTCTCCCATGGATCTGCTCAGAATGTAGACAAACATCTCGCAAGTGGATGTCTGCAGAGCACAGCGCAGCCGGTCTACTCACAGGTCAAGTATTTCCAAATTACAGACACCCAAGGCGTTAAGAAGATGCAAAGAGAAAAGGTTACCATTGCAACAAATCAGAAGTGATTTATCTAACAAAGTTAACTGAGAAACTTGTTTTCTACGAAAGTAAAATGTGATCAACTAAAACATTCACTCTTACGACTTAGCTGAATCCAGTGACTGTGCTTCTCTTTACTCTTTTCCTGCCAAGGCTTTTTTTTGGCGCGCTATAA
>NW_017306552.1:989617-1001137 GCF_000935625.1 Nanorana parkeri
AGCAGAGACCGCGTAGAATAAAATAGTGGCAGTTGTAAAATGTTATGTTGCATGATATTAGCGGAACTCTCTATCAAACCCAAAATTTTAGTAAAAATGTCACTCACTTAATTTTAGTACACAAAATGCCAGCGCTGTCACAGGAGGCTGAGCTCTCCTCCCCACTCTGCTTGCTCAGCCTGCTGCGACAGCTGTCAGAAGGAGAGCGGGTACAAGCAAGCAGTCAGTGATGAGTGTTTGTAAATAATTTAGGACATGGTATGTTTACTATATCCTCAATTATGAATGAATGGGAAGTGATCTGCATCACCTCCTGTTCATTCATGATTGTGGTTATAGTAAACACACTCTGTCCTCATGTTATGAATGAACAGGAACACTCAGAGGATTCCTGTTCATTGATAACAGGGGCTGCAGAAAAAGAGATTGAGGACTCTGTGTTCTCAATCTCTTTTTCTATTTTAAAAAGGGAAATATCAGGGGTATGTTTAGACCCCCAATATTTCCCCGAAGCCCCTAAAAGTAAAAAATAAAAATATTTAAATGTTAAAAAAAATGAATAAAAATATAAAAGAAGAATATTTAAAAAGTTTATAAAAAATAAAAATAAATGTATTTCTGTTTTGTCATTTTATTTCGGTGCACCCCTAATGAATACAATTAAAACAGAGGAAAAACAAACAAAAAACACCCAGTAAATACTAAATTATGTACTTGTTAATTCCATCCAACACCTAACCAACTACACAAGTGATCCTTACCATCTTGTCTTGAATTGTATTGTAACTGTAATGTCTTCCTTATATTGTAAAGCGCTGCGCAAACTGTTTACGCTATATAAATACTATGTAATAATAATAATAATAATAATCATAATGACAGCACTATTTCAGGTACACAAGCATTCCCGCTAGCTTTGCCAGGAAGAAAAATAAAACCTGTTCCCAGCATCTTTGTACAAAACTCTGAAAACAAAGCATGTATGGGAGTCTCCACTTCCGTAGCATAGTGTCCGGTGTGCAATGGCTAGTTTAATCCACAAGGCATGATGGGAAGCAGGAATTACGCCTCTAGCAGGCCAAAATTGTGGCAGCACTAACTTTCCATTATAAAAATAAAGACACAAAAAAGAATTATTCAGCTTTGCGAATGTATTGCCGACATTCTGTTTGGTAATAAGGTTTTCTCAGAATAGATGACTAATCGGAGGCTTTGCAGGTCTCCTGAGAATGTGCCAAATCATTCGCTGCAAGGATTCTCAGTGACAGGGAAAGTGAAGAAAGACGCAATCACAGGCTCATTGACAGGAAAAGGAAGGACATCTGGGTGGGAAAAAAGCACACTCAGCACTTCCATGCACGGAGCACGGCCTCTCGGGTCACACCAGAAAGCCAGCAGCTAAGATGATGCCGTTCTGCTTTGGATCATGCAAATTCATGCGTTCTAGTCTACGTACTGCAAGGACGACAGTAACATTTATCCTCTTTGTTTTCATTAGGATTTTAGTAGTTATGAACAGGGCTGCAGCTAGGGCTGCAACAACTAATCGACATAATCGATTATAATCGATTATTGAAAAAGTTGTCAACTTTTTCAATAATCGATTCATCGGCTTCCGATCAGTTGGCCCTGTTCACGGCTCCACACAAGCTGCGCGCCGCACCTCTTCCCCACCTCACGCTCGCCGCTGCCAGACCCGCCCGCCCGCATCCACGCCGCACCTCCTCCCCGCCTCACACTCACCGCCCGCCCACATCCACGATTGGCACAGGGACGCGGGGAGATGTAGTAAGGAGGAGCAGGTGTGGGGGGATGACAGCCGCCGATAGACAGGCCCGATCTCAGAAGCAAGTTGCTGGAAGACTGCTCAGGTAAGCCTGCACTTTCCCACACATGGTGCTCTATAATGTATTGCTGGGATTTGTATTCCTCTATAGCTGATGGTACATTGTGCTGTATATTATACATAGGAATACACATCCAGCAATACATTATACACTGTATGTATAATGTATTGCTGGGATTTGTTGTATTCCTATATAGCTGGTGATATTCTGCACTGCACTGTATAGAGGACTACAAATCCCAGCAATAGTACATTATACAGCGCAATGCAGAATACCACCAGCTATAATGTACTATTGCTGGGATTTGTTGTAGTCCTCTATAGCTGGTGATATTCTGCATTGCGCTGTATAATGTACTATTGCTGGGATTTGTAGTCCTCTATAGCCGGTGCAATTCTGCATTCATTGCTGTATAATTTTACACTTTCCTTTTCACTATATTGCACACCACACTATTTTTTTCCACCGCTCCAAGCTTGCTCCTGTGATGGACTACAATCTCAATACAAACTAGTAGTCCCATCACTGGAGCCATTTTTGATTTTTTTTTTGTGTTTATCCGATTAACCGATTAATCGAACTTAATAATCGGCTAACTAATCGATTTTGAAAATAATCGTTAGCTGCAGCTCTAGCTGCAGCTAACGATTATTTTCATAATTGATTAGTTATCTGATTATTTTCGATCAGATTTAAAAAAACATCCTTGATTTAAAATAAAATATGCGGCGATACCCGACATGTGTAGCGCAATCGTCGTTTTTCTATGTAGGTGCAATCGACTTGGGTTTGTAAGTACATGCGTGTTTGCAGGGTTGGGGGACTTTCAATTTTTTTGGGGGAGGGGGGATTTTTAGTTTTATTTTACCTCATTGTGATGGTACATTGGGGGTGACAGGTTCTCTTTAAAGGTGACATTAGGGGTATTTTCATCACCTTTCTACTTCACTGGATTCAGCTGCGGAGGCAGCTGAATGTCAACACAACAGGCAGTGGCTTGGAGCAATGGCCAGCCTGTTATTGGTTATTGTCAGGGAACCAGGGGTGTCACCTCTCCTCAGGGCCGCCAGATATGGTGTAGGGCACGGGGTCCCCTTCTGCTTGGCAGGGTTTCTGGCACCGGGGTTGCGGGTGCGCATATTGCGCGGCTGGCACACGCACGTGGTGGTCAGGCTGCGCTCGCACGTAGTGGTATCAGGTGTGGTCCATGCTGGGGGAGGTTCCAAGCACACACCTTACGTCCTTTCCCTCATGCCATCGGTTCCTAGATGGAGAAGCCTCCTGGTTGTCTCGGCGGACAGGGGGCAGTCCTGGTTCCTATTGGGTATAAATTCCAGTCAGAGCACTGGCTTGTTGCTGAGTTATTCTACCTATATGGTGCAACCACCTACCCTCTTATGTTGGATACTGCTGCCGTTCCCTGGCCCCTCATCTGATTTCCTGGTTACTGACCCTTTGGCCTGCCTTCCCGTTCTTGAACCTAGCCGCGTGCCTCGACCCGGACTGGACTTTGACTACACCTTTTGGATTGCTCCTTTGTACCTCGATTTCGGATCTCCTTTGCCCGTTTCCTGCCAGTGGGTTCCACTTCACGGCTCAAGCCGGTGATACCCCCTGACAGTTATTTTAAATTGCAATAAGCCAATAGCAGGCTGGCTATTGCACCCGCCCACTGCCTACTGTCAATCGGCAGAGGAGGGAACTGAAGGAGAAAGTCCTACAGAACCAACCAGCGGCAAATAGGATATTCTTGTAAATGTAATATTTTATATGTAGCAAGTTTGTTTTTACATTTCCAGAGTCCTTCCCTAAGTCATGCTGCCTCCTACCCAGTCACCCCATCCTACATCTGACCTCTCCTCCTGTCTATTCCAATATCTCACTGCCCACCTCTGTCCCTTCTTTAAACATCAATGGAAAGCTGCGTCTTCCAGGGAGCATCAACTAAAGATTACACAAGGCTGACACAATCCGCTTATCTACAACATTACATTTCATCACTAATGCATCTTCATTTACCGGTAATCCCTCTGAATACCTCCCCTGACACCACAGCTGCACGGCCCGTTCATGGCTAATAGTCAGCACAAGCACCTACAGCTCTGACAGTCATCATTGTGAAATCATTATAGTTATTGGAAATCAGTATACGGCCCCCAATTCTCTCCACACATTCTAAAATGGATTATCAGAACACTGAGAAGATAGGCAGCAGAAAGTAGGTTTCTCTGTATCTTTGCCTTCATATAAATCGAGGAAGTCATTAATGATTAAAGATACAGAAGTGAAAAATCAAGCAATGAATTTTACACTAGGGACTGTGCCTGCCCAGGGAGCATTCCTCATCCAGGCTGCCCCACAGCCTAAGGGAATGGAAATGCCTTTTATGTTATGGCAAGCTTCATTCACAATATTCTACACAAATACTGTATTTGGCAAGTGCAATTTCAAGCCAGCAGGCTCCTTTTCATGTTTACCAGATTAACCCTAAAGTGACAGTAAAGTCACATTTTCCCCCATGCTGCTTTAAGGACTTACCTTAGGTGATGCCTCTTGATCCGATCATCTTCTTCCTTCCACTTGTATTCAGCATTCCCTCCAGCGCCGGTTCCAGTCTCTGATCCAGCGCAGACTCCTCGGGTCCCACGGAGTCTGTCCAATGTGCACGCTCCTAGCTGCGTACATTCATCTCCACTGTGTCTATCCTCTTCTCCCCGCGATCTCCATGCAAAGAGTTCTACTGCGCATGCGCCCGCACTCATCTTCCTTGACGGCTGCTCGAGAAGCTTTTGCTCTTCAGATGGGAGCGAGTGGTGGAGACACAGGTAAGTTTTTACCTTTTTGATAACTCTTAATTTTAGTAAATGTTTTTGCACATATCTACTGCTTGCTACTTTAACTGCTTTCTTGATTAAAAAAAAAAACCTGTTGCAGAGCTCAGATTACACACACAGCTGAATGAGAGGCTCAACACCCATTTTTGCCTTTAAGCCCTCGTTCACACCTGAACGTTTTGTAGCGCGTTCTACGCTCGACGAACGCTCTACAAAACGCTCAAAAATATAAATCCCATTGTATTCAATGGTCTCGTTCCCAACTTGGCGTATTTCCGCCCGTCCCTAACGCACCTGAAAAGGTACAGGTACTGCTTCGGGCCGTTTTGTTGCGCGTTTCCATTGGGATACAGCCAAGTAGCCTTCGGAAACGCGCGACAGACGCGCATATGCAATACGCCTAGGTGTGAACGAGACCTTAAGACTCAATGCAGAGTTAGGCTCTGTTCACACCTAGGCGTATCGAATATGCGCGTTTCGTGACGCACGTTTTTACCGCGATTCGCCGTAAAAACCGCGCGACAAACACGCGTTTCCGAGGGCTACTTGGCTGTATGCCAATGGAAAACGTGCAACAAAAACGCCGCAAAGAAGCTCATGTACCTTTTCAAGCGTAGGCCGTTTTGTAGCGCGTTCAGACGGGCTGAAATACGGCAAGGTGTGAACCATACCCATAGAAAACAATGGGATTTTCATGTTTGAGCGTTTTGTAGAGCGTTCGTCGAGCATTGAACGCGCTACAAAACGTTCAGGTGTGAACCAGGCCTTAGAGAGAATTATTCATCATTGCCAGCTCCCTTTGGACTGTTTTACAAAGTGTGGGAATAACTTTCAAGACTGACTCAATATGCATTAAACTGTAACTTATATCATCCACCCGAATGAGCCCCTTTCAAGAGCACTGCAGTAGTATGCGGCCTGAACAGGCTTCTGTATGTGATATACCTGCTCCTTTCGGTGGTAAAGGACATGCAATTACACTGCAGGCAAATGTATAAATCTGAGCGGGCTCTACAAAGGAGGTTTTGCATAGATTTTCTTTATGTACAAAGTACACATTTTTTATTTAGTATCTATTTTAAAGCAGAACTCCAGGACTGCAAGGGTTAACTGCTCATTTTGGACTAGGGGCTGAATTAAAGATACCCTCACCCAATCCTCGGTCCTGCCTGGCTGCTAGATCGAACCCTGCAGCGTCTTCTCCCCTGGACGGGGGGGGTTAGGCTCATTACAAGTGATCTTGGCATTGCCGAGATGACTTGTACAACAAAAACTGCAGCTTCCCGGCTCTACATTTAGCTTTGCTTGCGCGAAGCAGGACTAAACGTAGGGAACAAAAATAAAGAAAACTACCCGCCTGGCACCCGGAACTGTATGTCTCGGACATGAGTTAATAGGAGGAATTCCACACCCCTGCTGCCCTAAGGCTAGGGCTCGGTGATCTTGTGGGTAAACCGGCCCTGCAGCTGATATAGATAAGTGATAAGCATCATCAAGGTAGCCAAGAGCCACACATTTTCCCAGAGATAATGATTAACGAACATGTGACAAATTATTTTGAGGCATTACCAGGGATCTGACACATTTTCTTTTCAGAGCAGCTTTAGCCATGTATTATTAGAACAGAGGAACCAGCACCCAGCAACGTCTGTTGAGAAGAATAACAATCACTTTTTCAGCATTCCATGTGTACCATACCCAAAACTGACCATAGGCGACGCTTTAAAAGCTTTCACTGCGCATCAGTTTAGTGATATCAGTGATTAATGGCCCTAGAATTATTGCTCTCACTGCGACGTTCACAGCGATATGTAACATGTGCAGCGTAATGGACGCAATCATCGTTTTTGCACCCGACGCATGTTTGCGTGTGTATGTATGGGTGGGGACTTTTTAAAAAATGTTGTGGGCTTTTTTTTATTTTTTCAAGTGTGACTAATTTTTTTTGCAACTTAACCTTATTTTTATCACACATATGTCCTCTTTATGGAGACATCAGGGGTCTCCCTGTCACCTAGGGACCCCCAAAGAAGCTGATGAAGCAGATATCTGCTTCATCAGCTTCTCTCCAGCTTCTGAAGCTGGAGAGTGACACAAGAATGCGGAAGTGATGCAATATACATCAGTTCCGCATTCTGACAGCGGAGAGGGGAATGGAGGGAGTTTGTGTACCGACCTCCCTCTGATCCCCTGTCAGAGAGCCCCCAGACCAGCGGGAGGGGGGGGGTGCAAATGCCGCCACGTGATACGAGCGATCGCTTGTATGTAAACAGGCATCGCTGCCTGTTTTTAAATTTTACCAGTTTCCCGCTGGGCTGCGCTGTTAGCCGAGTGGGCGGGCCTAACAGGCCGTCTTTAGAAGGCTTGTTACATCCCGGAAGCTCCCAGCCGGCCGTTTAATTACAACGGTCGGCCGGGAGGCGGTTAAGACCTTATTTTACAATTTCTCCTAGAAGATCTGTTAATAGGTTGTACATTGCACAAGCAGAATCAGACAATATAAGGTTTTGCATAAACTACATTTCCTGTTGTTGGACACTGCAATTAGCCTCTTCTACAAGTAAATCGCCTATGAAAGGACACAATGTCATGATGTTAAAAAATAATAAAAAAAAAAAAAAAAGCAAGCTGGTTATATCAGGGGACAAATTAATATGGAATTCAAGAGCCAGCAGATATTTTTAGGGGCCAGTTCCATTGACAAAGTTTAGTGCCAGCTAATTTTTAACGAGCATTGGCTACCTGGCTCCTTAGATTGTCCAGCCCTGGGTTCTATGTAAGGGAATCACTTCTCCTACACACATACAGATCTGTAAGTCACTTGTGAAATCCTGTAGCAAACTAGACACCTCTCCAGCTACTTTGCACTGTAGCAGATTGTAATGGATAGACAGGATCTTCAGGGTGACCACGGAGCAATTACCATGTATATGGCTTCAACAGGAAACCCCTGGCTAATCTGTCTCTGCAGAACAGTTGTTTGTCACTGGTTCCTTCAAGGTACAGCTGGTGATGGGGTGTTTATACATACTTCTCAACAGAACAGCAGGGCTTCATTGCTGCCTGAGTGATCCATTACAATACAGGAAGAGCAGGGGCGGGGCCTCAGTGTTGCCTGAGTGATCCATTACAATACAGGAAGAGCAGGGCCGGGGCCTCAGTGCTGCCTGAGTGATCCATTACAATACAGGAAGAGCAGGGACAGGGCCTCAGTGCTGCCTGAGCGATCCATTACAATACAGGAAGAGCAGGGGCGGAGCTTCAGTGCTGCCTGAGTGACCCATTACAATACAAGAAGAGCAGGGGCGGGGCTTCAGTGCTGCCTGAGTGATCTATTACATTACAGGAAGAGCAGGGGCAGGGCTCCAGTGCTGCTGGGGTGATCTATCACATTATAGAAGGAGCAGGGGCAGGGCTTTAGGGCAGAGAAAAATTAGGTCCCCGTCCCTGCCAGACAGGGCTGTGTTGCATGTCAAAGCTCTGTAAATCTAAGGCCCCGTTCACACCTTTCCGTTTTGTTGGGTGTTCAACGCTCTATGAACGCTCTACAAAACGTACAACCATGAAAATCCCATTGTTTTCTATGGGTCTGGTTCACACCTTTCCGTATTTCCGCCCGTCTGAACGCCCTACAAAACGGCTGACGCCCAAACAAGTACATGTACTTCTTTGGGCCGTTTTGGAGGGCGTTTTCCATTGGGATACAGCCAAGTAGCCTTCGGAATCGCGCGACGACGAGGTAAGACAGCTCCCATATATGTATTTAGTAATGTCCCTGGGGACCTAACCCGGTGAACACAATTTCCCTCTCCCGCTCCTGTTTCCGTCGCACAAGGGCCCTAATATACCTACTTCTTAGGGCCTGTTATCATCGGCTGCACTGGGCAGCCCAAAGCATAGGCAAGGCAGTTTGTCTTCTTAATAAGAAAGTCAGTTCACACCACGGCAGTGATCTCCCTCTGGGTTTCATCAGACTAATATCAGATACTTCAGAGTGTAGGCATGGCGAATTGTTGTTTCTATGTCAGGCATTACTATAAACTGGCCGACAGCTAATCAGTGCCACACACAAAGCCAGTCCCTTGCCACAGCCAGGGACACTACCAATGTAACCTGCATGGAGACCGGTATGGCAAACATGCAAGTATTTCAGCCTTCTTAGATTTAGAGGTAGGCAGCAGAGAACATTTTAATGCACGAGTTTAAATTCCCTTCAAAGCAGCCATGCTGACTCTGAGAATCAAGAAATGTGGAAGAACAAGCAAAAGCAGCTCTGTATCCTTATCCCATCAGAACAGGAATGTCTGTTTCTATATAGAGACGCATGTTAGGATGCAGACAGATTGACAAAGTGAATGTGTGCTGGATATGAAGCAGGTTACACAGCATGCCAACAAATACAGAAGGCTTGCTGATTTCTGACCTTAAGGGCCTGTTCACATGATTTTCAGGTCCTGATCAGGTCCAGATCTGCAGACGCGGTGCTATGTGTTTTTGCCGCGTTTTTCGTTTCTGGACCGTTTCCTGACCGGGCAAAATGTGACATGCAGTATTTTTACTGTCGTTACTGACTGTGCACATGAGAACTGTAGCCCATAAAACACTTAGGCCCGGTTCACACCCGGGCGTTTTGTAGCGCGTTCGAACGCTCTGCAAAACGCTCAAACACCGAAATCCCATTATTTCCTATGGGTATGGTTCACACCTGGGCGTATTACAGGCCGTATGAACGTGCTACAAAACGTCCTACGCCCAAAGAAGTACAGGAGCTTCTTTGGGGCGTTTTTGTCGCGCGTTTCCATTGGGATACAGCCAAGTAGTCCTCGGAAACGCGCGTTTGTCGCGAAAAGCGACAAACGCACATATTCGATAAGCCTAGGTGTGAACCCAGCCTTAGGGATACATTGGGATGCATTTTTAGTGGAGGAGCGTACGGATCAGGTCAGCACCAAAAACGGACGTCGTGTGAACAGGCCCTAAAGGACGACAGTAGGAATGAATAGGAAATGGAGAGGCACTAGGCATCCCCACAGCAAAGACCTCCATAGCTCATGAACAGACAAGTGGCATAGCTGGGGAGTGCTGGGATAGACAACGTTTTAAGGTTATCTGTACTGTATCTGAAGGCTTGTCTAGGGATTTGGCAGACTGAGTGCCAGTCCGTGCATAAGACAGGGAGCCAAGCTTAGAGAAGGGGTTCCGACACGGGGGTTGAGGAAGTGGAGAAACAAAAAGGGACAGTTCTTAAACGATAAGTAGGAAGAAGAGTGTTCCTCAGGGTTCTCTCGCTGAGGAAAGTGGGTGCTCCTGCCACCAGTAGAATCTTTGAAGGTGTTTTCAGGAGGTGGTCCAAAGAAACGCTGTCCCTCTAAGGCAGTGGTGGCGAACCTTGGCACTCCAGCTGTGCCAAAACTACATATCCCAACATGCATCTGCCTCTGGGAGTTATGTCTGTGGCTGACAGAGCCTTGCAATGCCTCATGGGACTTGTAGTTCCAAAACAGCTGGAGTGCCAAGGTTCGCCATCACTGCTCTAAGGCCATGCAGATCAAACACTTTTTCTTTACAAAGTCCACAGTCCAGCACTTAAGCCAAAGTGCCCTGCGCATATGAACTGACATGATGCACATACAAGAAATAAGAAGCTTCTAGCAAACCGTCACAGCTGAAATTTAACGCTGCAGCCAGTGGAGGAACAATCGTCATAGCAACCCCGGCGGCCGCTGTGGGGCCCGGGGCAGGGCTAGGACATCCCCCTGAAGCCGTGCGGGCCGCTAGGGCATCTCAGACTGCTGGCTGTCACCGGAGGATGTGAGGAGGAACACGCCACTGTTCAGATCACCGACAACCTGTCAGTGATGTGTGCAGCGGTGCGTTCCTCCTCACAGCCGCTGCTGAGTCAGTGACAGCCAGCAGCTGTGGTGGAGGAGGCGTGGCCCGGCTATGGAGGCGGGGCCCGCCAGCGACCGTGGAGGAGGAGGCGGACAGTGGATCGGGGCTCACAGGTAAGAGGGTTTGACCAGCCCACCTGAGACCCAGCAGAGCCCACCATACAGTCTATGGTGGACTCTGCAGGGTCACTCTCAGACGTGCTGTTTGGGTTATCAGGTGGGCGTAACTAGAAATCACAGGGCCCCATACAAAATTTTGCTATGGGGCCCTGTGATTTCTAGTTACGCCCCCGGCTACAGCTATCTGGATTCAACAATGAACATTAGCTGCAGTTAGAGCTGCAAAAAGATCCCCGAGCTCCCTGTTGGGGTTTAATTACTTTCTTGTCAAAGATAATGCAACAGAAGATGTCAAAACAAGCAAAAGGTGGACGAGAGACCCACAACTCCCAATTCAGACAGGAACAGCATTGGGTCTCATTGTTAGATAATCCAGGACATAAGAAACCATGGGCCAATTTAAGCCAAATTGTCACTGCTAGGTGTACTGACCCTTCAAAATGTATCTAAACCCAGAACTGAAATGTATTATCCTACATTATGGAGAAAACAGGATTTTTCTTCCCTGAAATCTTGCTTTTGCTGTAATGTCACCTAGTGATTGTGCCAGTAAGAGTTTTGCCCCCCTCTACCATAGCGTAACAAGGCTCACTTGTGGGTACCAGACATGTCTGTGAAGGTTCTCATTCATCCAGGTCATGGTATATCTGTCAAAAATAGATCTAGGCAACTGGACTTGCTGTATTTTTCTTGAAGACGTTTCACTGCTCATCTCAATTCAGAAAGGAAGAAAGCATTCTGAATTGAGAAAGCTGGTTCCTTCCTACCGGAGGAGCCACTAAAATAATTTTCAGGCCTTGGGGAACCTTTATTACAATCAGTACATTG
>NW_017306552.1:1001239-1003685 GCF_000935625.1 Nanorana parkeri
GGCGCATATTCGTACAGCTGCGTAAACACAGACCAGCGCTCCTGTGTGAATGGAGCCTGACCATTTGTTACTTTTTCTACTAAGTGGCCTTGGGCCTGGAAATATGCAAGCACCATTAGGTGAGAGGTCAGCCACAGGTCATGGAACCCCTCACAACCGATAGAAATCCTGGATGAGAAGGGCTCTAGGTAAAAACATTACAAAAGATGTCAGGCAGGTGGGTCGATCGGTTGCTATGGGTTACAGAATAAGCCTTCACATTCCTGTCAGTGACCTGTCTCTTGACTATATTTTCCATTCTATTAGGAAATAGAAAAGTCATGGAGATTGATTGATTCGTTGCCATGGGTGACAGCACTTTGCAGAATAGGCCTGCACAACCACCATCATGGGATAAGGTGACCTCTCCATCCAGCCATCCTCAAGATGAGAACAATACCAATGATGATGACCATGGTTCATCATATGGATGCTCAAAAAGATTATCTGATAGGTGAAACTCTGCCTGTGGCCTTACTCAATGTTGCAGCAGGGAAATCAGGGGGAGGAGTCCACATAGGTTGCTATGGGTTACAGCAATCTGCATAATGAGCCAGGATACCTGATAAGGTGACCCCTGGATGCCGAACCCAGCAGAATGACAGGGCCCCACCTCACCTCATAGCGCTCCCCGTCTCAGGGCAGACGGCTCCGGTCATACATTGCCCCCCTCCGTCCCGCTCCTTCGCTGGCAGCTCCGGTGAGTAGAAGAATCAGAGCGCCCCTCACCCACAGAACCTCCTCCCAGCCATTCACTGACGCCGCACCTCAGCCGGCCAATCAGACCCGCAGTCGGCCACGCCTACCTCCACACCCCTTCGCCTATCGGGCATCTCGATGCATTCTTAGCGTAGCTGCGGCAAGCACCAGTGACGTCATCAGGCAAGAGCCCATGAGATGTGACTGCAACGGCAGCCGGCTGGCGGCCATTTCTAGTTAGGGAGCTAGATTTTTGCGGCGCCTCTGGAAATTGTATCATATGTGTCAAGGGACGCATTTTTAGTGTTGCAAAGCGCGCCTGAAGCATTGGGGTCATTTTTTTTTCCTGTACCGTTACTTTACATAGACTGGCCTGTTTATCTAGGAAAGGAGCATTGGTTTCCTAGATAAACAGGCGCGAAGGGAACATGTGCGAGTTAGTTATTAAAATCAATTGTAGCATTTTAAGGTGGAAACGGGACGGGGAAAATAGGAATAGATCGATTTTTGCCAGCAACAAAGATGGCCGCCACAGCAGGCGGTTTAGCAGCACGTGATGTGGGCGTGCTGGGTTAATAGAGTGCCCGGAGTTGGTGACGTCACTCCAGGTCAATTTAATATCCCGTTACTTAAAGGGGCAGGCACGCAAATTTGATCAGCCTTGTGAGCAATTCAGAAATGAAAAGTGAAGCTGTCCAATGAGAGCTATTCGGCTAGTGATAACAATTTAATTACATCTGAACTCCGGCCTTCCCTTCAATCGATCGTGTTTACGTCCGATATTCGTAAGGTTGATGGGCAGTGTACAACTGTAAATACTGTACAATCGATTGACTTTTGACAACCAGCAGGTTAGAAAACTTACCGTACGAAAAAATAAGTGCGGTCGATATCCGCATTTCGTCCAGGTGCTTTCTTTTAATTACTGCTGATTCAGCCTCACAATTATCGGGGCAGGATGGGGCCACCGTACAACGGTTCAATCATCGGACGAAAAGTTTAGTCCGATGATCACAAGGTGTATGGGCAGCTTAAGGCTGGGTTCACACCTAGGCGCATCGAATATGCGCGTTGTCGCGCGTTTCTACTGCGATTCGCGGTTTTAAAAAACACGCGACAAACGCGCGTTTCCGAGGGCTACTTGGCTCTATCCCAATGGAAACGCGCGACAAAAACGTCCCAAAGAAGCTCCTGTACTTCTTTGGGCGTAGGGCGTTTTGTAGCACGTTCATACGGCCTGTAATACGCCCAGGTGTGAACCATACCCATAGGAAATAATGGGATTTCAGTGTTTGAGCGTTTTGCAGAGCGTTCAAATGTGCTACAAAACGCCCATGTGTGAACCAGGCCTAAGAGTGCATTTGAAGCTGCAGCAAGTCAGATAGAGCCTGCCTCATTTCCTGACTGGAGGACATCCAGCATCATCTAGCCTTTTCCTCCCCAGCCTGACTGTCCCTGGCCCGCCCTTTTCATTTATTTGATTTTACTTTTTAAAAAGTGCTCTTTTTTTGTCCTGGATAGGTTTGGGAAGGGTTAGAACCTCTGCTAAGTCTTTGCTGTTGTCTGTCTCTCCTTCCGAGATGTTTCACTCAGGTCCTTTTCCAGTGAAAATGATGTCACCAAAATAGGAAGTGACAGGAAATCTCCCACAGAGAGCAGTGACTTCCTTCCTTACTTTGTATGGGAGGGGGGGGGGGGGGGGCGAACA
>NW_017306552.1:1003707-1027477 GCF_000935625.1 Nanorana parkeri
AGGGGGGGGTGGGGGGGAGGCGACAACTGAAAGTACATCTATGGCTATAGAAGGTTTTTTTAAAAGTTTTGGATAGAGTAAGGGACGGTTATAACCCCTGTCAGCTTTTTTTTTACCCATTGGTGCTGCATTGGGAAGATTTTCCTTCACTTCCTGTCTAATAGCCACAACGGGAAGTGACAAGAAATCCCTCCAAAGTGAGGGGAATCCTTGGGGGTCATCGGAACTAGTTTTGGCTTCAGTTGCTGCTGCAGCCGTTTTCTTGGTGTCATTTTTAACAGCCGGCCATGGCTGTTCATGTACAAGCGATCTGGCGGCTATAGAGCCACCAGATCGTTTGTACCGATCGCCGGCATGTGCTGCCCCCACCCCCTCCGCAGGCTTCCCCGGGCTCCACTGTCCCCCGTGTATGGGGGCCCGGACCGACGCAGCGGGTCTCCCCACAACGTTCGGAGAGAGATACAGCAGCTTCCAGCCGCTGATCTCTCCTCCGATCATTGGCCCCGGAAGTGATGTGTATTACATCACATCCGGTGTCACTATTAACATTCTCCGACTCTTAGAGCCAGGAGATGAAGCTGCGGAAGCAGATCTCTGCTCCATCGGCTTCTTTGGGGTCCCTAGGTGACATTAGGGGTCTGAAAGACCCCTGATGTCTCCATAAAGAGGACCTGTCACACCCTATCTGCTATTACATAGGGGGCTTGTTATCCCCCTATGTGATAGCAATAAGCAATAGGGTTAGTATAAATAAAAAGTTTAAAAAAATAAAAAAAAGTAACATATATATAAACATATAAGGAAAAAAAATGTTTTAAAGTCCCCCGCCCCCCACACACATACGCAAACACGCGTCGGTGCGCCTATATGCAAAAACGAAAATTGTGGTATACAGCATCTTTGTTTTGTGCCATTCAAAATTAACGGGCTTCTTAAGGCAATCTCCGTGCGACACACATAAAACGCATGTTACTGCAACACACAGGCGTGCACAGGCCCTAAACTCCTAGAACACGCCCACACGGCATTTCGTTGGCATTGTAACTAGGGTTGCTACCTGTCCCGGATTCACCTGGACAGTCCGGGTTTTGAGTCCTGTATGTGCTGTGTCTGGGTTTCAGCTGGCCTGAAACCCAGACACAGCACATACAGGACTCAAAACCCGGACTGTCCAGTTGAATCTGGGACAGGTGGGACAGACAGCTTATCATAGTGTTTACATTTTTCTAAACTTTATTGAACATAAACAAACAACTCCGCTCACCCAAATCCATAACAGTGCGTTGCTCTCCACTGCCATGTGCTGTAATAATGGATTGTGGTGCGTTGTGCTTCTTTTTTATGCAGCACCCCACAACGCAACTAAGTTGTGAACAGGGCACATAGACAAGAATAGTGTCCTTGCGCAGAGCCTGCGTTGATCAATGCAGCTCAACAGAGATGGTGTGAACGAGCCCTGAGGCTAGGAGTTTTGTAGCTCAAAGCTAAGCGCAACAAAATGCTGAAGACAAGGAATCCCATTCATTTCTATGGCCCCAGTTAACACCCAAGCATTTTGCTGTGCGTTTTGTGACACAAAGCTTCCCATTGTAGTCTATGGGACCCAAAAGTTTTTTCGCATGCGTTAGTGCATTGCTGCACGTTTGTAGGTGCATTCTTTAACACATCTTACCAATGTGCTTGATGCAAATGTTGTGAACAGACGCTGAGGCTCAATTCACACATAGCGTTTGCTTTTCATGCGCGGTTTTCCGTGCAGAAGACCGCACTGGACCTAAATGCTATAATTTTAACGACTGCACGGATTCTGCTCATTTGTGGCTATAAGGCTCCAGTCACACTGGAGCAGTTATCTGCACGTATTCGCCCGGCCGAATATGCGCGGAGCCACTCTAAACAAAGCGCTGCGCAAACTGATGGCACTATATAAATCCTGTATAATAATAACAATAACAATAAACAGAAAAAACAATGCACTTTTAAGCCCTCCCTCCGTGGGAAACGCTATATGTGAATGGAGGATTATATAGCTGCAAACGTGCGGAATCCTCCCCAAAAAACGTACCTGCACTACTTTGTGGGCCACACAGCCGCCGAAAAAGTCTGAACAATGCACATTAAAGTGCATTGTTTTTTAAGGTTAGAGTGGCTCTGCCCGTATTCGTACGGACAACCGTTCCTGTGTCAATGGAGCCTAAAAATGCTTTGCAAAATGGCTGTGAAAGTTACAGTATTTGCAACAAAGTAACACAAATACATATACTATATATATATATATATATATATGCAATGTTGTTTCTTCTCTGTTAATTCAGTTAGGACATGTCTGCTCCCTGCAGCAGTACACGATTGCTGTTATGGCAGTGATGGGTTAATATGTGTTCCAGCCCCCCTCCTCTGTGTAGCTCCTCCCCCTTTAGCACAGCCCAACAGCAGAAACAGGAAGGTCTCATTCATTCCGCTCCAGGGATAGGAGAGGCTGGGCCTGGGTCACAGAGGTACAGTAGGAAAGGAGGTTGGCCGAGGTTCCTGTTTGTGTTGTTTCTCTCCTGCTGATGCAGCATTTATTTTTTTCATTTCTGCATTTTGCATTTCCTTATCCGAGAGACCTAGCAGGACATCAGTCGTCACGGTGTCATTACTTTGGAGCATAGTGTGATGTGCACCCACCCTTGGCATTGGTCAGTTTTCAGCACATTAGGGTGAGCGTTACAGTGAACGCTGAAATCTGATTGGCTAAGATGAGTATTATTAATGCACTCTACTGTACTTTGTAGATTGCTCAGATAAATGTATTTTTTTAAAGGCTGCATTGGTGACACATTGCATTCTTATAGTTTGCCTTTGGTAAGAACTGACAGTTGTTCCAGAGACACCATTCAGCTACAAACTGCTCTGGAAAAGTGACAGCTGGAGGATGAAAGTTTGATCCTTACCAATCTTTACATCTGCAGTGGCTTATGACAGAGCATTTGGTAGAGATACCGGTATGTTAAAGAGACCCTGTCACCAAACCATCCATTGTAACAACCATCTTCCTTTAAAGGCAAAGTCCACCTTTTAGAAGAACAAAACAAATGTACACTTCATAAAAGAAAAATGTATTATAATTTTTCTTTTGCTTTTTTTGCATTGAAGCTAGTATAACATTGCCTTCAGTGTTCCTGGCTCTGGCTCCTGCAGATTCTTTGAGGGCCCGTTCACTCCTTTTCATGAACGCACTGGATCGCATAATCAAAGCCTGCCAGCTTTCTGGGATGGGAGGGGGGGTGTGGCGGTGCCATTCTTTTCAATGGCACCTCAGACTTGCCTTCCACCCTCAGTGCGATTACCCACAGTGGAACACGTGGTACAGCAATGCCTTGCATTCCAGTGCAGTGTGATCGCAAAAAAACTAGCGAATGCACAATTTTTTTTGCAATTGAGGTACAGCTGCATCGCACTGCGCTATACCCATAGGACTTACTGAAATGTCACTTGTGATATTTCAATAAAGTTCTAACAAAAAAAAGAAAACTGATGCATCGTGATCAGCGCATCAGCACTGAGCCGGACACCCGCGGCTGCTAGTTTGAATGGGCCCCTATTAAGTCTGCAACAACTAATCGATAATGAGAATCGTGGTCGTAGAATGAGTTGAATCAGTTCAGCTGCCCCCCCTCGTGCTGCTGCCGCCAGTCTGTTCTACCGTTCTCCCCCTCCTCTTGCCGCCTCCACTCTGTTTAGCCGTTCTCTCCCTACCCACGCTGCTGCCGCTCTGGTCAGCCATTCCTTCCCCGCACCGCCACACTGCTCAGCCGTTCTCCACCGCCACACTGCTCAGCCGTTCGCCCTTCGCTCCTCCGCCGTTTTGTTCAGCCGTTTTTTCCCCATCTCAGCCTCCGACACCACTGAGTCTGCCATTCTCCTCCCCACTGCAGTCTGTCACCTCCGATCCCGCTGCACTCCCCCGCCTGTATCGGCAGAAGCAGTGGGCATCAAAGAAGACACAGACTGTCAGGTGCAGGGGCCCAAGAGAGGGGGAGCAGGTCAGGTGGAGGGGATGGAGAGGCTTGGAGGCAGTGGGTGTGTGCAATAGCCAGTTTGCTATTGGCTATTGCAATTTAAAAAAGCCAAAAGCAGGCTGGCTTTTGCACCCACCCACTGCCTGCTGTCAATCAGCAGAGGAGGACCTGAAGGAGAACTTTCTCTTTCAGGTCCCTCCTCTGCTGATTGACAGCAGACAGTGGGCAGGTGCAATTTCAAATTGGCTATTGCACACACACACTACCTGCTGTGTTTACATTCCCTGGCCAAAGCTATTCAAGCCATGTGTGCTTGAATAGCTCCTTAGATTGAAAAGGTGACCTGAGGAGTCTCCTAGACCCCTAATGTCACCTTAAAGAGAACCTGTCATCTCCAATGTGCTATCACATAGGGGGCTTTTGAGCCCCACCATGTGATAGCAATAAAGTTAACAAAAAAGTTTAAAAAATAAAAGTAAATCAAATTTAAAAATACGAAAGAAAAAGTAAAGTCCCCCGCCCCCCCAGAAATGCGTGCAAACACTCCTCCCACCTGCAGTGCGATCACCTGCATTGGAACGTGCGATACCACAATGCTGTGCATTCCAGTGCAGTGCGATTGCAAATAATTGTGCATGCAGTTTTATTCTGAAGTAAACTTTATTTTTGTGACACTCTATTTGTGTATTTTATTTTAAATTAAAGATGGCGTTTAATTTTTGTTTATTATCCGTTTAATTAATTGAAAAAAAAATCAGCAAACGAATCAATTATGAAAATAATCGTTAGTTGCAGCCTTAGCCCCTTTTCTAATCTTCTCTTTATGTGTACAGGTCATCATGAAGGGATTATACTATCAAATAACTGCAAAACAAGATGAAGAGAAGTTCATATTTCAAGAAAAGGTGACATCTTTATTATAGCCACAAGCAATTATTCCACATCCTTCCCTTTTCAAACTGGGCAAATGGTTGGTGTTAGTCTTATCCGTGCACATTTAAAGGTACAGCTCAGCCCACCCCAAGACTGTAGTTAAAATGTGCAGCGCATCTCGGGGTTGTCTGGGTGAGTCAGAATGAGCATGGCCATATGCTAATGGACTTTTATTTTGTTCAGTCTCTAGGCTGATCTAAAAAAAAATTTAAAGAGCAAGAATAGACAAATCTCCACACACACACACACACATATGAGACTATATTTATATATGAGGAAACAGAAAATATGAGAATATATATATATATATAATTTTTTTTTAAATCATATTAGTGGTCCGCAGGATTTAAAATTATGAATTTAGTGGTCCATGATGTCCTAAAGGTTGGCGACCGCTGCTCTAGAGGGTGGGTCCTTGATGGCTTGGGCTTATAGGAAGTAGGTTGAATGACTGGGCATCATTCAGCCAGCCACATATTGTGGCTGTACTATGGGAGAACGCTCATATTAAAGATGAGTACTGCAGTAAAAGCTGTTCCCCTTCTTTTTTTTTATTTCGACCTTATTTGGGCACCGATTTTTGTTTTTATTTTAATTGTTCATTAAACTGACATTACATTCCTGTTTTGTTTATTTGTATTATTATTTTTTTAACTCAGGAACCAGTCTTGCCGCCTAGTGATTATCATGTGAAGCTGCAGGTGAAAGCTTGTGCCTTGAGTCCAATTAATACAAAGGTAACTACTTGGTGTTGAAAGGGTCAAGCTACCTTAGGATGATATTTCAGTTTTGCATAACTGTTGGAAGGTTGAATGATTGAATCATCCGCAGAATACTTGTGTCTCTTGAGGGATCTGATAGTATGACCTGTTCCTGGGTTCCCAGCTCTGCCCATCTGAGGGGCAGCAGACAATAATTTGCTGTTCGGGAGGAGGCATCCAGTCAGTGTTTTTTCCTTGCACAGATCCCTCTTCCCACCGCAGCTCCGAAGTGGAAGAATTGGGTAACTGCTAACTGAATGTAGCCTGGTTCTGCCCCCTCGTGTTTGAAATGTCTTATTGGAAGTTTTGTGAAGGGAGCAGAAGAAGGTAAAAGATGTATTTCTTGACTATTGAACGGAGTGTGGCACTTTAATGCAATGCTCTGGAATGTAGAAGCTGCATGTCCGGTAGTCAAATTACCTATATTGACTCTTTCACATTCTAATTGGCCTGCCACACCAATAGGACAAATCCTGCCGGCCCAGCGCTTTTATTCCACTTCTTTCCAGTGCTAAAAAGATCTTTATTCCATATCGGGTTGAGGGGACAGTATAGAAATAGCTAACGCATTTTAGGGGTTCATAGTAATACCCCCTTCATCAGGGCTTACCAAGGGAGAATATGTATCTGAACTGTAATGGTTTGAAATTGGCTACCATTTTGTCCAGTGTGTGAGCATGCGTAGAGCATCTTCAGCAGTTGATTTGGCAGCCTATTTTTTAAACAAATAGATTTTTTATTGAGTTTTGAATAGGAATTGAACAATGCAGAAAAAAACAACTTGTGCAATCCTCCAATGTCAATACATCTTGGCAGCCTATTTTTAATGGGTAGGATATTTTTAGTAGGTATAGGTGTGTTTTAAAACCCAGAAAATGTATGCTTTTCCATTCCCCCAACCTCTTGCAGCTCTATAGCCAAAAGTAATCCATGAAGGTAGCCCATCGCACACCAGACTGGTACAGTATATCCTCTTTTTGTTATTCTTCAGTAGGTTCCGGAATGATCATAGTTCTGAGCATAGAGGAAAGTCACAAGCACACCATCTTCTTCACGATTAAAATGCCTTTACTATTTTTTTTGGGCCACATAGGGTTCCTTCATCAGGAAACCTGTAGCCTGGTGAAGGGACCCTTAGTGGCCCAGGAATGTTGCAACTTTTTCTGCGATATGTTTGTTCCATGACCTCAATGAAGGCATTTTAATCATTAAGAATTACTTTCCTCTCTATAGCCAAAAGTAAGACCGTTCAAGTACATACGGTACCTTGTAGCAGGATGAGCCTCCCTCCAATTACCATTAGGCCATTGCTTAAAGATGGAAGTTGGCATTGTTTGAGTCAAAGTGCTGATGTCCTAGTTGAATTAGGTATTTGCACAATAATAAGCACTGAGTTTTGTAGCTCCCAAGGTGCTCGCTCTATAGGTAAGTGAAGACACCTAGAAGTTCTTGCAAATAATTTCTCCTGCTGGTTCAGTGCCTTACAGTTTAGCACAGGTACACTTTAATATCAGTGCAAAAACTCCTTTATTTTGTCTCCATATTAGCTCATTTCCAAATTTTATCCAGAGAGAGAGTTTGTAGCAGTAGGAAGAGAAGTAGCTGGCACAATCCTAGAAGGTGAGTGATGACAAATATATAACACATTTTTATTTATTTTACTAATTTATATTGCAATGAAACTTTTTTCCCCGTGGTGCTCTATTACAGACAACAAGGAACATATATATTTTTTTGCTGTTGGAAAGATTTACTTCCTGTCCCAGAAACACAACTAGAAGTGAGAAGAATCTCTTCAAAATAAGAACAAATTCCCTCTTAGACAGTTGTCGGCACCGGAGGATTTTGTGTTTGAGTGAAACCAACAAATTATGGATTTGCCATCACTTTTTGGTTTGGTGTCCCTGTTAGCAAGAATTCCTCTTACTTCCTGGGACATCACCAGGCAGGAATGAGGGCAGATCTTTCTAATGGGGACACTGGCAGCAATAAAAGTACTTTTTTTTTTATTTAGTAATGAGGGAAAGGATTAGAATATCTGTCAGAATGTTGTTTCTTTTTTTTTTTCTGTGCCCATTGGTTTCTCACTTCCCTTGTGGTCAACAGGACAAAAAATGATGAGAGATCACTCCAAAATGGACACACCTAACATTAAATACCAGTTGGAGGTTCTAACCCTTCTTCACTTTATCCATATGCAAAAAAAATATTGTTTGGACTTGGGCTTTAATACATAACTAATAGAGTGCATGGCACAGCAAACGTGTAATTCTACAAATCTTATTTACTTATTTTAGTGGGATCCAAGGTGTCTTTCTTTCACCCCGATGATGAGGCTGCAGGTAAGAGCAGATACTGGGCATATCACTCAGTATATTTAATTTGCTTTGTAGTTTTATAGTGCAAGTTTATGATCATGCATTCCTGGGGTTTGGGACACTGTTTCCTTTTAAAGATGACACCACAGCCGGTAGAAGTTCCAGTTCAGATGACACCACCACAAGAGTTAACTGCTTGTTTTTGTCTAGATTCAGAAAACAAAAAAGTTATACTCACCCAATGCTCCAAGCCTGTTCCTTCTTAGACCAGTCCCTAGAGTCTTTCTCCCCCTCCCCTGCAGCGGTCTAATGTCCAGTACATCATTACATCTATACACAGTGTATTGACTTGAGGAAGCCTAGTAACATTCCAATTCTGCAGCAGAGGAGGAGAGAGGCTGGAGGGAGCACTGTGAAGCTGGACAGCTCGGATCTTCGGTGAGTATACCTTTGTTATTTTAGCACCTAGGCAAAAACGAGCACTTAACCCTTGTAGTGTTGAGGTAGTCCCACTGCAAGGGTTAAGAAAAAGTTTTCCTGGAGTTCTTCTTTAAGCTGGTCATACACTATACTGATTTTACAATCTTTGTTTTAGCTTTACCAAAGCTCTGCAATATGAAGACCAATCTAAACAACCCATTCAATTAGTATGAAATCAGGCAGGCCCTTGTATTCCATATCAGATTGTATAGTGCTTGATCGGCCTTAGTCATGACTCTTGCTCCTTGCCTGTCCATGCTCATGTCAAGTGATAGGTTGTTCAGGCACCAATTGTTGGGAGGATATTGTCCAGTATGGTGAGTCCCGCCTCCTGTCAGTTCGGTTACTGTTCAGCTATATGCATGATCTGGCACCCATGTCTAGTGCCAAGATTTTTTATTTTTTACACATGCGCTTTATTGCCTGTAGCTTGTTGAAAATCAAAAGAAACCATTAATAAATTGTCATGTTTTGTCCAATAGGAATTTTGCCCCTTGGCTCTGAAGAGTCTGGCCTCTGTGAAGTCGTCTGGGTTCACGAGCATCATTTAGGTGAGTGCTGATTGTGTTTTCTTATATTGGTGCTCTGACTTCACGTCTTCCACATAAACCGAACGCTAGGGTCATTCATTTCATGGCAGCAATCATGTAAGACAGGAAGGTCCTCCAAAGAGAACACTGCCTCTCTGACAGTACCGGAGTATTTTCTGTTCACTGGCAGATAGTAATGGTGCAGCGATCATCAGATAAGTGAAGAATGTGCAAATTGGCATTAAGGAAACCTGTACTCGGAGCAATGCAGGAGCTGTCATCACTGTTCTACTTCTGAAAATGCTAAATGCCTGGCTGTAATGCACTCTCACCAAATCCGTGTTTATCTACCTTTTCACTGTCTGTCTTTTGTATATCATACCTGCTATGGAAGATATAATTTTTTATGTCTCCAAATCCATGAATTATTGCAGATTTGTAGGTCTCTATTGCGTGATCCACATCTAAAAGGTTCCTTAGTTATTTCAGAGTCAGTGTTAAGTTGGCAGTACATTGGTCGAATTTCAGCTAACCCCCTGCTACTATTGTCAAAGGAGCCGGTATGAAAGATCTTGGCCAAACAGTGCCTGCAGTCAATCAGCCAACCATACCATAGCCGGTAATGGGGCTAATCAGCGTGAATGGGGGAGTCAGGTGTTTTTTGTTTTTGTTCAGCGTGCTGGGATGGACAAGAAAAAAAATATCAATGTATGGAAAGCCTTAGTCAGTTCTTTTGTAGTGATTTTCCTCCACAGCTGTATAAGGTATGGGGCCCTTTTTCTGTCAAACAAACACTGACTGTCCGGAGGCTCAGCTCCCATAGGAGCACTGTCCCATTTGCTATTGCCAGCAGCCTCCATGCCAGCAATCTTGCATGGTAGGTGTAGGACTAAGAGCTCCAAAGGCTTAGCAGCTCTAACCTTTTGTGGCTGCCCCATTGCCACCACTCTCTTGGGCTTCCTGCTGTCTATATTAAACAAGGCACTCTACTTCTTCCAGCTGCCAGTTGTCCTCCAACAACTTTAACTTGCCACCTCGGCCAGTACTAGCTTAATTGTGGCATGTGGAGCAGAATCTTAGGGTAGATAGGGCCACACCGTATACTTATAAAGGTCCACCAGAGAGGAACTGACAGTCATATCTCAGTTCTCATTAGCAGGTAGCTCAGCCCCCAAAAAGGGTGATTTAATGTGTATCGAGGATGATATATGTTAATGTTCATTATTATTATTACAGTACAGCATTACATTGCTTATTCTGAGTAATAACAGAACACCATCCTTCCTGTATGTGGTGTTGTGTCCATGTCATGTTTATCTAGTGCTGCGGTTACACCCTGTACTTCCTTTTTCACATCTCTGTCCTGTTCTAGCTTTCCTGGACATTCTGCACGGGGTCATCTTAGTTTTTCCCATGTAAAGTACAGATACATAATTGGTGCTCGGCAGAGTGACATACTGCACATCCTGTCTACTGGAACAATGTAATACAGATCTGGAAGGCTTCTCATATACAAAGCTCTGCCTGTGTTCTGTTTGAGATAAGTTTCATTCAGTGAAGACATTATAGATTTCATTACGGAACTGAACTTATGAACTTGTTGGTTCATTGAACCTTATACAGTATATCTACAACACTGAGCAACCAAATATAATATATACTAATATATTAAACAGCCAAAGTGATCAGCGGAGGAAGGTCTGGTCGGCTACACCCCTCTCTTAAACTTGAACAAAAAATATATAGAAACCTTTTCCTATCAGTAGAAAATGGGGGCTTTTTAAACCAACACAGTCTGTTATAAATTAATTTTATTATTACATATTCAGTTTTGAAACAAAACATTAAAAATGTTGTACTCGATCTTCTGTAGTGGAGGGCAGGCTCCATAGAGAGAAACTGTCACCCTCAAACGCCATCACATATGGGCTTGTTCTCCCCTGTGTGATAATAATAAAGTTAAGTGGAAAAAAAAGTGATTAAAAAAATAAATTATAAAATAAATAAACATTAAAAACAATGGTAAACTATCCTTTCCGACCCCCACCATCTGCATGCTAATAAATGCACACATAGGATAATGTGTGTGCAAGCACTCATTGGTCAGTGTGGTCATGAGAAGCGCTTAGCAGGGTTAAATACGTTTTGCTTAAAATTATTTTTTGTATCATGATAAGTAGATTGTCATGGGGGACCAGTTTTTTTTATTTTTATTTCCACACCCGTGTTATAATGATAAATTATGCAGTGTACTCCCTGAAAACATACTACAGTTTTATCTATAAAGTTGAGTAGACCCCACTGACCCATTAGAAAATCTGCGTATGGCCAGCTGTCATCCAAAATGCCTATACCAAATAATTTGTGTTTCAGTTAATCAGCTGGATAAGATATTGATCTTATTATTATAAATTGTTAGACATTTACACAAATATTGAACCGTCCCGTACACTTCGGGTGTTAACAACGCAATGAGCCTACATCTGTTACAAGTCATTGTTATGTATGGACAGAGAAGAAGCTTCTTCTTAATAATTAACCATAAGCTATGTCCATTTGTATTGTCAGTTCACAAACCAGAGAAAGTGAGCTGGGTGGAGGCTGCAGGCAGCGTACGGGATGGACTGTGTGTGTATACAGCCCTGCATTCACTGGCACACCTGGCACCTGGGAGATCTGTTCTGGTACTGGACGGAGCAAGTGTATGTAATTCAAATCTTCTAAACAACACATCACAGATTTATTGAATGTACTGAAGGGAGCATGTACTGCTGTAGTCATCCTGTAGGCTGACCCCGGTAAGCCACTGCCTTGTCAGCCACATTGTCAGCCTACCATGCACCCTCCTTCAGTTGGCCATTAGGCTGCCTATCCTATAGACAACCTAATGGAGTGTACATGGCGGTCTGACAACGTTGCTGCTCATTGTGATCCATCGGCTTAGTGTGGTCCGCCTACAAAAGCAAGTGCTGTTACTAGTAGAATCCCCAGGTAAGAAACTTTGCAACAGTTTCACAAAAAAAACATTTGCTTATAAAATTGTGAGGCATGATGCCAAGCATACTCGGAAAAAGAATTTGGGTCCACATACACTTTAAAAGGCCACCAAATAAGTGGAATGCTAAATGTGCTGTTTTGGGGTACCCTGATTTAATGACAGACAACTGAATCTTAAATAAAGGTTAGGTTTATTTACAAATAGGGATATACATAAATTATAATTGCAATAAAAGGAAATGGAGAGGGAACTTGGATGGGGTTAGGAATCGGGGTCTCTATCATTTTGGTAGCACCATCACTCTCACTCATTCACACATGCCAGTGCTTTTTTTTCTCTCCATCCCCGCTATGCTAATAGCGTATCTTCTCAGACGCTGCACACTGCGCTCACCAGTTTAAGTAGTAACCAGCACACGCTGTATGCAACTTCTAACAGCGTGGCAGACGGGAGGCTGCGCTTGTTGGTGGATCCAGAAATCATGTGAGTATTAGAGAAAAAAAAAGTTTTATTTTATGCTCTATTCTTAGTTCTATAATGTAATTGTAGTGCTTTCAGGTGGAATACAGCTTCATAAGATATCAGCTAGGGAACTACAAGTCCCAGCATGCCCTCATTGCCCCTGTACAACAACCAGATATTGCCGTTCCCTGGGTGATATGTGTGTGTGGGGGGGTGTACAGGGACAATGATGGCATGCTTGGACTTGTAGTTCCTTAGCTGATATATATGTGTGGGTGTGGGGGGTACAGTTCTAGTGGATGTTTATATAATATGGGGGGGGGCGAAAAAAAATGTCTGCCCCGGGCGCCCATAACTCTGGTTACGCCACTGCTTGGAACACTCCCAACAAGCGGGTCCCAGTGAAACACATTCTTGCCTGTAGAGTCCAGAAAGACTTGTCCAAGAGGTCATGGAAGGTCACCAATGTTCCTGCTTGTGAGTTGGGCTTATGCAGAATATACAAGAAGAAAGTTTGTTAATATGGCCCCATGCTGCAATCCTAAACAAGGGTCGGAAGTAAATACCAGCAGGGATCTTGGACTGTCCCATGGGATAACGACCCTCAGGCACACATTCATTCATCAGTGTCACTGCTCCAAGAGCCTGTTTGTTTGATGATGCTCATCTGACTTGTCACAAAGCCACATGTATTGTCCCTTTCAGGAGGCAGGAAATACCTTTTTATATCAATGCTAGATCATAGATATCAATTTGATCAGCTCCAACAAAGAAGTATGACTCAATCCAAGTGATGGCTAATCAGAAAGGAAGTCATGTGACCCAGACCAGGCAACTCACTCTTATCAACTATATTCTTTGATTCTTATACTTACAGAAGATACCCCAGGGTAACAATACTCTGTGAAGGGGCAGGTCAGAGTCGAAAACACCACTACCTGTGTGTTATAAGAAGCCAGTGAGTGATTCAGTCCCTCTGCATCTACTGTATCTACCTGAAGTAGGGAACATTAATATCTGGTGACATCCTTTATTCTGCACATCATCCAGCTACTGCACAATGGCAAATCATAGTGCCTGTATACATTTACATTAGCAAAGTGCAGCTTGACCTCAGCAGGTCAGGTTTAGCTTATCTTGTTTAGCAGAGATAACAGGGCCAATAAAGTAATACTAAATACTAGGAATTTTTAACCTTAAGGCTAAGTTCACACCTAGGCAATTCAGATGCTGAGCTGTTTTCGCACAGTTGTTGCGCGTTTTCTATCGCGCGACTGTTCAGTGTAAACCGTGCGGTTGTCGCACGTTTTTCAATGCATAGAGATGTCCTGCACCTTTTCGCACGACATCCGATTTCGTTCGCGCGACAAACCACAAGGGTGTGAACAGCCTCTATTGACTTCAAACCACGCGATAAATCGCCTAGGTGTGCACCGGCCCTTATGCATTCTCAGTGTGAGGCTAAGTTCACACCTAGGCGACACCTCAACGCGCGGCAATTTTGGCATTAGGAATTGCCAAAATGTGAACCGATTACCCGTCGCGATTCCGCCCAGGCTTCCGAACACTAAAATAGCCGCGCGTCGTGTATTGCAAGAAGAAGGTACTTGTACCTTTTTTCTGCGATTGCCGCACAAATGTCACCTCATTGAAATCATTGAATTGTGCAGGAACGCACGACACCCGGGATGCGCGTCCCGTGTGTCGTGCGGTGTAGTGCAGGTGTGAACCTAGCCTAAAGGCAAAATATGCCCCAATGGGTTTACATGTCCCAGTGTCTTCAATGTGGCCAAACTTACTATGTTCCCTTATGACCGATCCTGGCTCCAGGTGCCACTTCCCCGGACCTCCGGGTTGTGGTGCGCCCTCCCACTGTGCTTCAGATGCATAGAGACAGTGCATGCTCCAGCTGCTGTCAGGCACCCACAGGGCAGAGAAGGGGAGGGGTAGTGGCTTGCCGCTGGCGCTAGGTATGTGTGCAGACGCAAAAAAAGACTCCACACTGCCTGCTGGGAGCGCACACGCAGCAGTGTCTCTATGAGTCCGTGCAAAGGGATGGAGACACCTGAAGATATGTACCAAGAAAAGGGAATTTTGCAGACCATAAATTCCAAGCAACCACAAGCTAAAAAAATTAGTGCAAGGTTAGTGCTGAGGTCTGTAGCGCTATGTTATTTTTTTATATGAAAGGTTTAAGAACACTTTAAGTAAAGTTGGGAAGAACTAAAGACTGTATAAAGAAATTAACATCTTGCTTTTTCCACATAGCCCTTCGGCACACTGGCCATCCAGCTCTCCCATCATGGAGGAGCCACAGTGATCGCAACGGCCAACAGTGAAGAAGACAAGCAGTACCTGGATAAGCTTAGACCTGGTGTAGGTGAGATCTGAAGAAAAAAAAATAGTACAAAGTAAATCACTCAACAAAATGGTAATATTGAACTGGATGTGATTAGCAGTCCTGATCTGTTCATGGGTCTTAAAAATGTGCCACTTGCAGCTCTGATAAACCCATACTTTTTTGTTTATAACTTTCTTTTTTCTCTTCATGCTTATGTTCTCTAAGGGGTACGGCAGCCTGTCATAGGTAAGTCTTTCTTTAACAGATTGCTTATAAATGAGTTGCTTTGTGTTACATTAATTAAGTAGTTTCATTATATGTAGCTATGCTAAAATTGTAACAAGCTGCCAGCAGTCTGCAGGCAATTTATTTTTCTACTTCCTCCTTCTCCTGTCTACTTCCTGGTTCATGGAGATGCTCTGCAGGTAGGTGCTCTGCCTCACCATCTGCCCCCAGATTCAAATACTGCTATAGCACATTGGTTTAATTCCAGGTATAAACCTGTCACATTGCACCGATTAAGTGCCTGAACAAAGGCTGTTCATTTAGAAATTATTCTTGTTATTTCTCTGATGTGCTGCTTTGGTTATGACCTGGCTTGTCTCTGGTGTCTACTCCTGATTAGTGATGGGCTCAAGCGTGTTCGCAGCTCCACATGCCGAGCCCGCCAGGAAGCTGACAGCGCGCAGCGCCAATCACATGTACTGAGACATGTTCCCGGTCCGCAGCTGCAGAGATCGGGAAATGTCTCAGTGCCTGTGATTGGCGCTGCACGCTGTCGGCTTCCTAGCGGGCTCGGCACATGGAGCTGCGAACACGCCCGAGCCTACTACTCCTGATCTGCTGCTCTTGGTTTGAAAGTAGCTTGTCTTCTGATTAGTTTCAGATTGATTGTTTCTAAATATTACCCGACCTGGATTCTGTTTTTTCTGCTCTTTTCTCTGTTGCCTGCCTCTGACTGTGCTGTGTCTGCTGCCCACCCTGACTTGTTGTCTGCCCTGAGCTTTTGCCTGCCTCTCTGAATTCACTTGTCACCTGCATTGACCTCTGACCTAAAGTGTAGTTCCACAAATTTGAGAAAGCCCACACTATATGTTTTAGTGTTCCTATTCACACAGCTTACCTAAAATATGTTTTAAAACATATTTCTTACCTATTAGACATGTCCGTGTAGCTGGCAATTGGAGGTTCTCTGTACAATTTCAAAGTGACTGGAAACTCTGGTTATCTCCAATAATAGACTAGGGACACTCTGAGTGTAGAGATATTTCTGTTTCAATGTTTCTATTATTTTCAGGGATAAAACATAACAGCCAATATTGTCTGTGCAGGGGCTGCATTACAACATACAACAACTACATGGTAACCAGGAGGAAGTGAGAAAGGTGCAAGAGGGCAGTTAGATTAGATCATGGAAGGTGCCTCAAGGTGGCGTGGTCCTGACCAACTAAGAAATCCTCCAATTTAAAAGAAAAATGAAAGAACAAGGGAGTAACATAGGTGAGGGGAAGGTGAGTGGGGCAACCCAGGAAAGAAAGAAATATAAAGGGGAGGTAAGGGGATAGGATAGTTGGGGGTGTACCTCCAAGGTGGGGAGAACAGGTTAAATATAGCATAGACCAGTTGGGCTCAGAGAGTGGAGCGCATAGGTTAAATCAGGGGTGCTCAAATCAATATAGAATTCAGGAGCCAGTCTGTCCAATCCAGGTTGATTCTTTGTGACCAGCAATGGGTGAAATGATCACACTAATTTAAAGGCTCTAGAAGTGAATAGTCATGGTAAAGCTAAGTTTGGCTTCAGGCCAACCTTTAGCTTCTTATGCTATGCACTGCCTTCAAATCCTTTCTATGTTGCTATTGTGAGTCTGTATTGGCTATCTTTTCAACATCCTCTTATACGTGTCATATTGCAGGTGAACCAGTTCAGCTCCACATTTATTAGAAGTGCTTGCTTTGCCATCCCCTGCATCAAACACATAGCTTTGTGATATCCACAATCACTTATTACCACCCTGACAGTCCAGATGTTATTACCTTTAGCAAAAGCTCCAGCTTATGTCTAATGACATACAGATCATAAGTTTAAAATGTATCTTATTAGTATCGGTGCCAAATGCTCCGATGCCTAGCCCGGTACTTCCTGTATCAGGAAGGCGGGCAGCACGTCATTACATGCTGCTCGGCTTCCTGATTGGCCGGGAAGCCGGCTCCATGCTCCCACGTCATTAAGGCGAGTCTTTACACGCTGCCCGGCTTTTGGGCTAATCAGGAAGCCAGGTGGCGAGTCATTATACGCCGCCTGGCTTCCTGAATGGGACTTCCGGTACTCGGTATTCGGTATGTGCGAGTACTCGAAAAAAAATATTGGTACTCGTACTCGGTAACAAAATACCGGTATCGGTGCATCCCTATATCTTATGATTAGTTGCTGTTAGCAGCAGTGGCATTTTCCTTTTTACACTTCACCGGACCTAACTTAAAAAAATGGAAGGAAGAATCTAATTGGTTGAAATAAGTAGCATAGGATATTTTTCTTTCAAATCCTCGAATAAATTATTGTTTTCCTCCAGTCTTCTGACTGCACCGAGAACTCCCAGCCCAACCTCTCTAAGGGGAAGGAATGGTCAGTTGCGATAGATATTTTTGACTAACCACTATTGTTTCCTCAGAGGTAGATCTAGCATTTTTATCATAGAAAGGCCTTTCTATACAAATCATACCAACATGATGACAGTGGCTGGTCTTAGTCTGGCAGTAGATGGGCAGAGTGATGGGCTGTGAGATGTCTACCAATTATTTGTTCTCATCTCTGCAGCTCTAGGACCCACAGCAACCTTCCCTCCAACTTGTCTGAACAGTGAAAATAGTGAATTTTTACCGATCCACAGAAGAAAAAATGACTGACTGTTTTACAATAACAGACAATTCTGAATATCAGAAGTGCTTATGTTCACCCTCTGAATAAACACCTAAAAAGCCTGATAATCTCCCTATTAATCTCTGTTATAGAAGTACTGTTGTTTTACATGTCTACAAATATTGTATTTCCACAAAAGCAGAGCTACAGGCAAATTCAGGCTTGAAGTATTATTATAATTATTATAATTTAATTTATGTACAATTTCGATAACTTCACTCATTGTTTTATTCCCCCCAGCTCGTGTTATAGACATGTCTAAAAGTAACATTGACCTGGCAGAGAAATGCTTGGAAGAGACTGGAGGCCTTGGAGTTGACATTGTTCTCGATGCTGGAGGTTATTTTTTTTTTTAAATTATTATTATTTAATAAATATGTTACAGTGTGTGTATACTTCATATTCATTAATGACAGACAACAGGTGTGGAGCTCCATTCTAAAGATCAATTTTGGAGGCTTAGATACAGCACTGTTGAGAAACATGGCTGAATAGGAGAGATCAGATCAGTGGCGTCACAAGGGGGGTGCGGCTTGCACCCAGGTGACACCATTGGAGGGGGTGACACCAAAATGACTTGGTGTCACCCCCCTCTGAAAAGTCGGGCGCTTGGTCATGGACCGAACGCCCGACAGTATCAGGAGAGAGGAGGTGACCAGGCGGCATACCTTATCCAGCCGGGTGGCTGTCTCCTACTCTCTCTGCCGGCGTCCATCACCAAGATGGCCGCCGGCAGGTATCAGAATACTGCTGCGAGTGCGCGATGACGTCATCGCGCGCACACGCGCGGTGACGTCTCGGCGGGGTGACACTCAGACACCGCTCCGGGTGTCACCCAGCCTCGGGACGCCCCTGGATCAGATTACACATACTTGTGAATTATTTGAGTTAGTCCTTTGGCACAGACTTGCAGCAAGCATCATGTTAAAAAAAAATTAAATTGGGCAAAAAGGTACATAATCTTTCATGCTGGGTACATACATACTGAATTTACTGCCAGTCGTTGCAGTGCCAATGGTATCATAAATAAGCTGTAAGTGATTGATTGATTGATCTTTTACCTGTTCCTTTCATGTTCCCAGTGATCTTTTACAATACAGAGGACCATGTTACAAAACCAAAATTCCAGCCTCACAAACATGACATCATCACACTCCTGTCTGTTGGAGGACACTGGGTGACAAGAGAAGACAACCTGCAGGTACCCGGATTTTAGGACAAATACTGATGGAAACCATTACCAGCTTGCATTCCTTCCTTTACGATGAAAACAACATAAAACCATATAGACTCAATTCACAAGTCTTTAAAGAAGAACTCCAGGAAATGTAAAAATTTACCCTTGCAGTGCGGCTACCCCTGAATCGCAAGGGTTAAGTGCTCGTTTTGGTCTAGGGGCCTGTCTAGATGTTTTTCTCAGCGCGCTAGATATACAGGAGTACAGGTAATCTTAGTAACTCAAACACACACACACAAAACCACATAGGTTGAAGTCGATGGACCTGTATCTATATTCAACCTTACCTACTATGTAAAATAAAGAAACTGCAATTAGACACAAGGATGCAAAGTGACATACCACTGCCAGAGCGGGGGGTAGGGAAACAGAGGTGAGCACTGACCACTGCAGGACTGAGGATCCTGTCAAAAAAAGTGCACATTTTATTCTGTAATTTCTGCTGTGTTGCTTTAAATGGCATAACATGCTAAATGAAAGGTCACCCCTTTGATCTTCTGTAAACTAACCAGAGAAGTTACAATGAAGCAGTAATAACATTGCTACATTGTATTGCTTCTTGACACAGCAGATGCTGTTTGGTGAGCATCAGTTTAAACAGGAACAGAAAGATCTGCTCATGCCTCAATAAAACAAGCCCAAGCTGCCAAAACGACAGCTGGGAATTGCCCATAAATGCTGTCAGAGAGCTGCAGGGAGGAGGATGGGCACTACACATGCCAAAGGTATTTAGATTAAAAGAGAACTGTGGCCAAAACTTTTGACCATCACAGCCTTAGCTCTCTTTTGGGTCACAGGAAATGGTTTACTAATGTCCTCCTGTGACCCAAAACTCAGCTATTGGCCACTATATGACAGTGCAGAGCTTCAATGCAGCCGGGAAAGATCCTGACAACATTGTCAGGATCCACCCCGCTACATGATTGACTGCTGGCTCTGCCTCTCTAGAGCCAGCTGCGCTCACCCTCTCCCATGTCTGTCCCTCCAATCAGCGGTGGAGGAACAGAGAGGTGGGGGGGGGGATTTCTGCATGGAGTGGTCACTGACAGCCAGCGCTCTCTGCAGGGAGAAGATTGTGAACTGAGCAATAAGCGGTTTGTGATCACTCAGTTCTCGATCTATAGAGCCGATGGGTGACATAGTGTCACCCATCGGCTCTAACTTTGGGGATGACTGCATTTCACTCTCCCCATAGTTATCCTTTAGGATTTTCTTGGGAGTTTAGCACGCCCGCCCAATGTTTGTAACTGATTAAAGGCCAACTCCAGGGAAATGAAACATTGTCCCTTTCAGCTGCCCTTGCACTGCAAGGAATAACTGCTTTTTATGCCTAGAGGACAGAAAAAAGCTGTTTTACTTACCTTGAAGTCCGTGCTCACCTCTTCTACCCCTCCCCTCCTGCTTTGGACTGTCACTCACTTGGGAGCCTGCATTGTACCTAATGATGTCAGCTGTCCTTAGACCACCAGAGGGAAGGGGAAAGGAGGCTATGGGAACCAGTCTAGCAGCCCTGAGGGAGCCATTGGGTGCAGGGATCAGGTTAATAAAACAGCTTTTTCCTGTCCCCAGCCATAAATGAGCAATTAGCGGGGGTAGCCCCACTGCAGGGGAGCACTTTTAGTTTCCCTGGTGTTGGGCATTAAACCCCCCCGGCCTCTGTATCCAAAAACTAATCATAACCCAACTGCCTTCACCCTGAAGAAAACTGCTGCACAACTGAGTGGGACTAATTTTGGTTTTCATATTCCGGTTTTCTTTTGTTCCAAGCTGTAGATAGGGAAACAAGGTGTAGTTTTGGGCAAAATGGCCCATTTCTGCAGAACCCCTCTTCAGCTAGGAATGGACATCTGATTCTGCTGAGGGCTATTGAGTGCAGTAGCTTAAAACTACTGTGTCAGTGTCATGTAGCCTGATCTCCAATCTCCTTTCAAGCAGAACGTCTCTGTTATTGAATCTCTATGTATGTGTGTGTTCATGCATTCTTTAGAGTGTGTTTATTCATAGCAAAAAGGTTAATTAGTCTTTCAATGATCTATGTATTGCAGCTGGACCCACCTGACAGCCATAGCCTGTTCCTGAAGGGGGCGTCACTTTCTTTTCTCAATGACGAAATTTGGAACCTGTCCAATGCGCACCAAGGAAAATATCTGCATATCCTTTTCTGATCGGGCTATGAATGTTGTGCACTAATTCACAGTAACAAGCTTTTGCTGGCCAGCTTTCTCCTGCTGCTAAAAGCTGGACTTTTTATTGAATGAGATTACAGAACACTAATAAACCCCCAAATGCACCGCAATAAACCAGAAGTTGGACCTGCTGCATTTGCACCACAATGCTCAGAAGTGCAACATAGGTGAGTTGGGGTGCTACTTACAGTGAATGGCACTGCAACTCACCTTACATGCATTACTACAGCACAGTGGTGTGAATAAGCTCTCAAATTCAGACTTGAATGGTCACAAATTTTTTTGGTAGGATTTCCGCGCGTATCCATTGGTATTCCCGAGTGTGGCTCGGGGTTAACAAAGCGGGAATACAGCGTGGGGCTTACCTTGTCCGCGATCCCTGCTGTGTCCTCCAGCCGCTGCCGTCTTCCGGGTTCCGTCCCTTGCAAGTGTCCGCGTCGCAGGGGGGCTGAACCGGCAGGAAGTTTAAAAAAAAGGGGGAAAAAAAAGAAATACTGCCAGGAAGGTTAAAAAACGAGCGTCGAACGCACGTTTCATTGAACAAAAAAACGTGCTAAAAACGTGCTTAAAAAAACGAGCATAAAACGCACCTATAGAAACGCCCAGGTGTGAACCCAGCCTAAACTATCTGCCTGGAGTTCATTGTTAAAGAAACCCTGTTGCAAGACCATTCATTTCCACAACAATCTTCCAATAATATTATATGTGCATTAAAGGTATTTTATGCATATTATTACCTGTAAAAGCCTTGTGTAGGCATACAAATGCCCCGAGACTGCTGATGGGCCCCCCCATCTTGGAAGTGATGTCAGCAGCCCTTTGCTCCTCCCTTGGCTGATATATAAAAGTTTATGTAGGTTGGTGAGGAGAGAGGTAAAGGAACTCCCGAAGAAGTCAAATTTGCTAGCAAGTCCAAAGGCCCATTGCAAATGAAAAAAAAAAAAAAAAAGTTTATGGAAAGTCAAAACACTGCCAGTAAGCATTTAAAATACTTAATTTTCTTTACTTTTTATTGCAATGTATTGAGAGACTCGTTGAATAAATCCCTACTAAAGTGTATTTTAGCATCAGCCTGTTTCTTAATGAATACACCCTTAACACTTTCTTCACATATCCTAAAAGACATCATGGACAAACTATCATGTGGAATATTTCGGTAAGACATATTTTTGCTTATTGACTATAGACAAAAAAACCTATTGCTGGATACAATTAAAGGTGTATGACATTTCATCTCGAGTGGCTGCCCTAGTGGGCAGCAAAGACCTGGTTCTGAACTGTTGCTAGTCAATGAATGGAAGAAGGTTGCCAATATGATACTGAACTGTTGTGTCCATTTGTCTCTCTACCAGGCCTCAGTTGGATGAGGTGATTCCGTTGTACGAAGCAAAGGTGTTGATGGAGATGGTTCAGCAGAATGAAGTGAGGAAACGGCAGGTCGTCCAGTTATAAGAGGCAGGAAATACATATGAGACTGATGATTCCTGGTACAACTCATATGTATGTCTCCTGAAAAGCCTTTTTGAATCTCTGTAGAAGACATCACAGATCGTGCAACCCTGGAATTGGAACCCCAAACAAGGATGTTTGAATCTGATTTTTAAAGCTCCCACAATCTCAAATATGAACTACAATTGTCTGGCATTTATCGAGTGGCGGTGTGCTGATCTATAAAGGTCTTGGAAGACTGGAGCGCTATTGTCTGAGGCTTAATCCTAAACTACTCAGGATCGTTGTTTCAAGGGAAAGTTACCTCTCAATTGTGGATGTTCTATAGAAGGCTAGATGATGGACTGTAGTTCCATGAAATGAAGAGGGAAAACAACACTGAATTTAGGAAGATCAGAGTTGAGTATTTGGTTTTAGAGCCTTATTGGGTCAATGTTGACAATTCAAAGGAATTTTGGGAACGACTGTAGAGGTTGGTGGCTCTGATGGGTAACCAGTTTAATACTTTGTTGTGATGGCGTGACTTTTTTCAATAGATATGCAGCATCTATGAATAGTACGCGTCTGTGGACCAGTCACCAGTCAGAAATAGTCTAATACAAGAATCTGAATATTCAGTTTTACATTAAATAATTGTGCAATCTTGCTGAAACATGCATATTTCCCCCATTATTTACCTTACTCAGGCCTATATGAGGTTGGCACTGGAGCTTTTAGCAGTCCTTCAAAGTCTGACATTTACCACTATAGTCAAGTGCCTTACCTTTGACACCACGTCCCACTCCCTAATGTGCAGCGTGTGTGGTTGGGCAGTTGACAGAACCATCGTTGGTGTCAGTGGGAGGTATAGTACCCCATCCTTGGTATCAGTGGGAAAATAGTGCCTCATCATTGGTGTCAGTGGGAGGAATAGTGTCCCATCGTTGGTGTCAGTGGGAGTAATAGTGTCCCATCGTTGGTATCAGTGGGAAGAATAGTGTCCCATTGTTGGTGTCAGTGGGGGGAATAGTGTCCCATTGTTGGTGTCAGTGTGGGGAATAGTGTCCCATTGTTGGTGTCAGTGTGGGGAATAGTGTCCCATTGTTGGTGTCAGTGGGAGAAATAGTGTCCCATCGTTGGTGTCAGTGGGAGGAATAGGGTCCCATGGTGGGTGT
>NW_017306552.1:1027537-1058559 GCF_000935625.1 Nanorana parkeri
TTGGTGTCAGTGGGAGGAATAGTGTCCCATTGTTGGTGTCAGTGGGAGGAATAGTGTCCCATCGTTGGTGTCAGTGGGAGGAATAGTGTCCCATTATTGGTGTCAGTGGGAGGAATAGTGTCCCATCGTTGGTGTCAGGGGGAGGAATAGTGTCCCATTATTGGTGTCAGTGGGAGGAATAGTCTCCCATCGTTGGTGGCAGTGGGAGGAATATTGCCCCAGTAGCTGAATAAAGGCAAGCAAAGGGCTGCATCTGTCCTGCAAGTTGGCAGTTCAGGGACCACTGGTTTAAACAATAACATCAGAACATGACGGCTGTGTATAACAATGTCTGATGGCGGCCATGTCATTCTCTCCATCATTTGTAAAACTTTGCCCACTTTTCCGAGCTGTTCTCTGGACCATTTTGTTGTATTATTTTTGTATACTCTTAGTTCAGCTTATCACTAAGTGTCTTTGAATTACATTTCTCAGCTTTTATAGAGTAATACATTGTATATTAGGAGGAGTTTGTGATATATTGGATGTTACAGGAAACTTGTGCCGAGCTCATTCTGACCCCTTTTTGAAAATGCAAGGTTCCTGGCTGTCTTGATGATCCGATGGCTTCCATACTCTCGCTCACATGGAACGCTTATGCAAATTAACAGTGCTGACTTTGCTGTGACTTTCCTGATCTGCCTGATTGGATCACTGACCCGAAAACTATTGAAGCCAGAGACAGCTGGGCAACTAGCATTTTGTCAAAGCACAGGTTTCCACCTAATACCTACTCCAACCAGCTGCTTCCTTCTTTTATTTCGCCACTTGTAAGATTTCCACACAATAATAGTTCTACCTCCACCCTCTGCAACCCGGCCATATCAAAAGTGCTAATAAAGTGATTCTACACTAGGAAGAGTCTGTCTGTGAAATATGAAGCCACTTCATTTGCTTTGTAATGGTGAGAGCAGCTGGATGTAATGGGCGCAATTTGGGTAAATTAGTTTAGATGTTTCACCAACAGAGTCTCTGGCAAAAAAAAGACGTGACTCAAAGTAGCAAACCTCCAATGTTAGCTTTGTGTGGGCCGACCTTTTAGATGCAATGGTTTTTTTAATGTAATAACAGTTAGCCTGGATGTATCTGTACACCATTTATAAAAATAAATAATTGTCACTGGTGAATGTTGTAGAGTCAAATATTGCAGCTATAATATTTCACATGCAGCTTGTTGCCTGTTACAGAAGCTGAAGATACACCTGAAACTGATAGTTCAACTGTGGCTGAAGCTGTGGGCTAAATCACCCCCTGGAAAGGTGCAGATTCTCGCTGCAAAAACAGGAGACGGACTTCTGTTGTATTCTTTATCTTGTATAAAATAAGTCGATCTTGTCTGGAGTACTGGAGGCTTCATGTACACCAGCTTTTGTCAAGATTTTTAACATGAAGGAACCCTTGAAAGTACTTTCAGGTCTCCGGGAACACCTGCAAATAATTACTATGTCTACAACTTATGGTACTGTAGTGTGCTGTTTAGTGGGAAGAAATGCTTCTTACATTGGTGGTCAGTAGGAAGAATGCTCCATATACCGGTGGTCAGTGGGAAGAATGCTCCTTACATTGGCGGTCAGTGGAAGAATAAAGAATGCTCCTTACATTGGCGGTCAGTGAGAAGAATGCTTACATTGACAGTCAGTGGTAGGAATGCTCCTTACATTGACGGTCAGTGGGAAGAATGCTCCTTACATTGCTGGTCAGTGGAAGAATGCTTCTTAAATTGGTGGTCAGTGGGAAGAAAGTTTCCTACAAGGTGGTCAATGGGAAGAATACTTACATGGTGGTCAGTGGGAAGAATGCTCCTTACACTGGGGTCAGTGTGAAAATTCTTCGGACATTGATGGTCAGTGGAGGAATGCTCCTTAAATTGGTGGTTAGTTTGATTTGGAGTTCCTTTGTGTTTTTGGAGACCTATCTTACTAAACACACATACGCATGACTGCATTGGAACCTGAAAAGGAAAGGAGCCAACCTAAAAAAGGATATTTGGCACAGGGCTGAAAGTAACAGCTTATTCTGCAGGAAAATGTAATATTACACATGAATGAGCAGCATGCATTGGAGGGCATTTCATCACAACTGGAGCTGACAAAATCATGCTCAGTTGCCCATGGTAACCAAGCAGTTATTCTCTTAGATTGGCTAGGTAAGATTTGAGAAAGCCAGAATTTAGGTGATTGTTTGTCATGGACAGCTGCTGCTGCTGCAGTTTCAATAAATTTACCTCTGATTTTGGAGCAAATGGACATAGCAAGTATGTTAATTGCAACCCCCAACCAAAAAAAGTTGGTCACACTCACAGGTCCAAAGAAGCATAATTCCACTTTTCCATTATTCATAAGGCACGATCTCTGAAAATATGAATGAGCAGACAGTAAACATACATGTAATCGCTTCACAGACATATGGGCAAAGTAACAAAAAGAACCTCAAACTTAAAAAATATAACCAATAAAAAGTCCAAAAAACAGCCAAAAAAAAACAAGACAGTAAACAAGAGGAATACAAACAAAAAAATGACTAGGTGGAGTGAGATACAAACCCCCAAAATGGTATGAAATTAAACATAACTGACCAGGTCTCGATACATTACAAAAAAAAAAGTTTAAAGGTCCAATACTAAAAATCTTACCTGCACAAGATTTTGCTGCCTAAAACGTAAGAAACAGCAGTCTGTTAAAGATGAATTCTCTAGGAACGGTTCTTCACTTTAGAAGTAAGCAGGCAGATGATTCCACCACAGGAAAGGATCCGGAAGGGGGGAACTCCAGGACAGAAGAGGCTCTGGCAGCGGTGGACTCCAGGAAAGGAATAATACCAGAACGGGTGTCCACAGGGTCAGGGAAGGCTCAGGCTGGGGTGTCCGCAGGGAGAGAAGGCTATGACGGGTGGCCTCCGGGACAGATGAGGCTCCGGCAGCGGTAGACACCAGGACAGGAATTGAACCAGAAGGGGTGTCCTCAGGTAAGGCCCAAGCTTGAATGTCTTCAGGGAGATAAGGCTACGGCAGGGATGGCCTCCAAGACAGACGAGGCTTCGGCAGCGGTGGACTTCAGGACAGAAATAGCACCAGAAGGGGTGTCCTCAGGGTCAGGAAAGGCTCAGGCAGGGGTGTCCTCTGGGAGGGAAGGCTGTAGCAGAGGTGGCCCCCCAGGACAGATGAGGTTCCAACAGCGGTGAACTCCAGTACAGGAATAGCACCAGAAGGGGTATCATCAGGGCCAGGGAAGGCTCAGGTAGGGGTGTCCTCTAGAAGAGAAGGTTACGGCAGGGGTGGCCTCTAGGACAGCGGTGGCCTCCGGCAGTGGTGGACACCTGGACAGGAATAGAACCAGAAGGGGTGTCCTCAGGGTCAGGGAATGCACAGGCTGGGGTGTCCTCAGGGAGAGAAGGCTATGGCAGGGGTAGCCTCCGGGACAGACTAGGCTTCGGCAGCGGTGGACTCCAGGACAGGAATAGCATCAGAAGGGGTGTCCTCAGGGTCAGGGAAGGCTCAGACTGGAGTGTCCTCTGGGCGAGAAGGCTACTGCAGGGGTGGCCTCCGGAACAGGGAAGGCTCAGTCAGAGATGAACTGGGGAACAGAAAAACCTCTGGCAGGGGTGTGCTCAGGCCCAACGAAAGCGAGTAGTAGTGACAGGTGGGGAGTGAAAGAGCTAACTCCGAGGCTTGCTCATGGAGAAGTGGGCTACTGGCTTTGGATAGAATTGCGAAGGAGCTGTGCACTAGCAGGTAAATATGCCCTTACCATGCTGATTTGTCTTCGTTTTGCCTGGAGAGTCATTTTGGAAAAGGGTTAGCAGAGTAATAGTAGATTCTTGTAACATGCCATGGAAAGGTCACTGGCGAGGAAATTACAGGTGCAAGAAATACAACAACGTTGATAAATTCCCCCTCCATGTAACATATTGCAGCTTACCAGTCCTTAGATGAGGTGGCTGCATTCATTTTCATTTTTCAGACTGAGAACATTGTTCGCACATACAGAAAATACATATTGATTTTGCCGGAGAGGCCCTGTCCTTGCTCCTGAAAAGACAGCACAAAAAAAACTTTTTTTTTTATAGAGTAAACTACTAGCCCCATCAATCCACCATGTAGATTTGATAAACAAAGGTAAACATGTTTGAAGTCCAGCCTGTGTGACAACCATGCCTGCCCCCATAAATACAATTGAGAAATGAGTGTAGCCACAAAAGGACTGAATGTGTGTTATTCACATGATCACCAGGTGGAGAAAGCCTGAGAAATAAAACTAATGCAGCCACTTATGTATCTTAGGACTGCTGAGCTACTATAGAGGATATTTTTGTTCTTGGATCTTTATAGGCGTAAGGTGGGTTCACATCTTTTGCATTTTTGGTTATTGTGTTTTCCACTGAAATGAAAGGAAGTGCATAAAAACTAATGTCAATGCATATTTCAAGGCATGTATAATGATGATTCGTTATGACACGTGTTAACGTATAATGCCGAGTGCAGGTGTTTGAAACGTGCAACAATGCATGTGAATACACCTTTTGATGCAGCTCCCTTGTTTTTAGTTTTTAAAAAAACATCGGGGCAAAAACCACACAGGTGTAAATCCAGCTTTAGGCCTCATTCACATAGGGTAGAGTGGGGCCTTAGAAATCCGTGCGGCGTGCACGGTTGTATCGGGCCGTTCCCAGGAAGGACAGGTGCGATGTGTGATTAGTACGCAGCCTCCCTACGCTCACCCCAAGTGCAAGTCCGTACGGGTGTGGGTGTCCCGGCTCGGACGCAGCCAGGATCCATCCTGTCAGCGTACGAGTACGGACAGCTGCACCCGCATGGACGAGCAGGGCGGGTGAGCGTAGGGCGGCGTATGGCCGCCTTTTACCATAGAGAAGGACAGGGGCTGCGTACTAATCACACGCAGCACCTGTCCTTCCCGGGAATTGCCCAATACAGCCGTGTACGCAGCATGGAGCTATACGTGCCGGCTTTTTCTCGTGTGAATGAGGCCTTAATAAAAAAAGTTTTAGCAAAAGTTAGCAGTTGAATGAATACATGAGACCCACTGAACACATGGCTTGAGGCACCCTACTCTAGCCAGCAGATGGCGCTGTATTTCAGATATCTTGCTGCGGCCCTCACAAGCCGCTGTTGTTCTCTACCCTCCATTGCCCAGCAGATGGCGCTGCAGTGTCACAGCTTTAGCAGCACATTACTTCCAGTCTGATCTTGTGCTAGATTGAGTGTGGTGACAGGACACCCGTGTGTGCTTTGTATAGCGGACGGTGGCTTTGAGCATCGCTGGGACAGAGCAGTTGTTATTAAACTACATTTCCCGTCATGCCTGTGGATCGCAGAGCACGCTAGGACTCGCAGTCTTCTCTATGCGGGAAGTACACAGTTGCCTCTATTAGAGGAATCACGGTTGTAATAACCATCATGAAGCATGACAGAGATTATACCAATGCCATTCCGCCGGCCCGGGAGGGGGCGGTGCCGCTCAGGTCAGGTGACACATCCTGACCAATGATTATAAATCTGAGCAGAGTAGGATAAGGACACACGTGGGTTGCTGCTGTGTTAGAAGGTAAGTGTGCGGAGCGGCCCTGGTATTGGGAGTCCATAATAGAAGTCACCAGCAGCACTCCATGATATGTGCAAGAAGTAAAGCACTTTTATTGAATCGTCACATGCGTCAAACAACCAACGTTTCCTGGCCACGCAGGGTCCCTTCTTCCAGGTGACATGGTCACTATGTCGCCCAGAAGAAGGGACCCTGCGTGGCCCCGAAGTGTTGGCTGTTTGACGCATGTGACGATTCTATAAAAAGTGCTTTACTTGCACACATCAAGTGCTGGTGACTTCTATTATGGACTGTATCTAACACGGTGCCATCCGTGTTGTCACTTCAAGCACCAACCTTTCATCCAAGGTCTGTACGCTGTATGGAGTGCATATGCGTTTTGGGAGGGAGAGCATGCGGAGCATTCTTCGTGTTGGGAGGGCGAGCGCGCGGAGCGCCCTTCGTGTTGGGAGGGCGAGCGTGCGGAGCGCCCCTCCACCGTCTGATGTCACATGTGGTCAGTCACAGTCCTTCACTCTACAATGGAGTCAGTGACATCTCCCTGTTCTCCTCCTGTCATCTCCATCCTCAATAGCTGGTTGCTATTGCTGATGTCTCCTTTTTCCAACTTCTATGGATCTGACTGTCATGTTGATCCTGTGGCCTTGTGTGTGTCTGATGTAGAATAAGTCATCAAATGAGGATCTCGGTTTATGTAAAAGCTAACGGTGACCTTCTCCTATTTGTACCCATTTCTGCCTGTTGAATAGACGATTGTTACGTAGTTTGTTAGTGCAGCAAAATAATAATTCTTTGTCCTTCCAGTAATCTTGTGAGCTGATAACTGCATGCTCTGTTACTTCCTAGCGATCTCTGATTGTCCCAGGGTTATAACTCTACTTCTATAGTACAGTGAGAGCTGTCGCCCGAGGACAAGAGGCGTTGCTAGGAGGAGGATCACTGGGTGAAAAGGGAAACTAATGCAGTTGCCATATCTAAGGACTTGTAAGCCGCAGTATAAACAGTTTTTTATTTTTTCGGGGGGGAGGTTGTATATCCTTTTTAAGGTTAGTAATTCAGAATGCCGGAGGTGATTTGGATAAACAAAATATTGAGGCAGCTAACTTTTTCAGATGGAGGTAAATGATGGAAGCCGTGTTTCTGTAAGCATTGAGTTCCTTTTTAAAGTGACATGTCACCATCCCAGAAAAATGAGCAAGGAGCTCCTTGCTAAGAAAGAAGTTTCAGTGCCTGCCCACACACTGTGCTGAGGAGGTGGGCGTTACCAAAATCTGCCGAGATTCATGTTTGTGGGTTGGTGCACTTGTACTAGCAAAAATGCAGCAGATCCGATTTTGTTGTGTTAACACAAATCATTGTAGTTGACCTGATTGGTGCAAATGGGCTCCTATACCCCCTGCTGCCCTCCCCGTCCTTCCCTTTCAGAGCTTTGGCCTTCGGCAGAATCTCTGGCATCCAACACTTACAGGTTTGTCAGATGCCTGTGTCCCCTGCCACATACTGTGGTTCGATCCAGTGACCCTACATTACTACTGGACAAAGTGGTGACACAGAGGTTGGAGGGAGGCACCACTGAATGAAGCATGGGCACAGGCTTCCTTCACCCCTAGAGGTGAGTTGAAGGTGAAGATAGTACATGGTACCCACTCACAATGTCAGTATTAAGAGGCGTTTTGTGCAGGGAGCGTCTTGCTCAAATAATTTTTGGAGAGCACTAGAGTTGCTTTGTGTGTTTCCATTAAAGCGGACCTTTACCTCCTTTTACTAAAAATCACATCAGCATGCAGCTTTGCATGCCAATATGAAATCATCCTACATTCATTATTTAAACAAATCTGTTTTTCCTTTACTTACAAATCGTTCTACTTCCTGGTCCTCTATGGCACAAATGATGTCATTGTGCCCAAGCATTGCATCCTGGGAAGGTTACATCAGCAGAGCATTTCTGGGAAATTTCTTCTGTCGTCTCAGGAGATCTCAGGGAAAGGCATTTTCCTCCCCTGAGATGATGTGCATGGTCACATGTCCTAGTCACATGTGCCAGAGTTCCAAGAAGTAAAGGGATATAGATTATTCTGCCCTTAGTAAAAATGGCCACCGTGAGTAGAATGGGGAAGAAAAGAGAAACAAGGTATGTTAAGAATACAAAGCTGGCAATTATCTAGAAGTATGTGTTTGTAGATTGTCATTACTAAACATTTCTAAAGGGGCCTTTGTTGTCAGCAGGAGAATTTGCGGTGTTTGATCATGGCACCTGCTCTTTAAATGCAAACACATGCGTATGGAATGATGTCCTAAATGAATACATTTTGAGGCAGAAAAGATGACTTTTTGTGCGGTGATGAACAGTACAAAGTCCGCTTTCCTAATGACTAGTTGTGGATGAGCCACCCAAACCCTCTTCCCGGCTGCTATCTCAAGGACTTTGGTGATGTGTACTGATGCAGACAACTGACGACTCCTGCTAGATTTCCCACACTCTGATGTAAATAGAGGATCCGGCAGTATAGGAGAGATGCTCTTGTGGCAGCTGGTTGGAGCTGGGAACTTCGGTGCTGAGATCTCTCTGATGGAGTCCTCACAAGTTATATTCGTATATTAAAAAATCCACGGAATCCAGTTATGTATGCTTTACAGAAAACTTGCAATGAACATGGAGGCTGCTATTGATGGGCAACAATACTTGTTCTTAGGCTGCCCTACCGGCTTTATCAACAAGTCAGCGCGAACAGCCAGGGAACAAGCATTTTTAGGAAGGTCAGCATTGATACCCACCACCATATTTCTCCTCCAGGTTTTAGATGTCTTCAAAAGTGTTTTTTCATACAACTGGCCTTTGTACCGAAATCTCTTTACATTGACTTCATACTTGGGGAGGTCGCGGCAGCACTGTAAAACACTTAAAGGCTGTGACGCGCTGCTCGCCGAGTGGAGCGGTGGCGCGCTGCCTTTGCGTGCAGTATGTCATGTAGTTTTCTCTTCGGCACGTCCGCTTGCGAGAGCTCACATAACTGAGCGCGCAGAGATGAAAAAAAATGTCATTTTCAGCGTATAAACCCGTGCGTCAGGTTGCAAAGTCCAGCAGATTGGCTGAAGGTGCTGTCCTTCATCTGCCTGCACTCAGCTCACACACTACACACAAAGCTCCGTGTCTGACAGCTTTGTTTCCCTCTGCACAGCTTTGTGTGCAGTGTGTAACGGGCTTAAGGCTGTGACGCGCGAAGCAGCGCAGATCGGTGGTGCATGGACCTTTACATGCAGTGTGTCATTTTATTTTCACCTTTGCCAATCAGCCCACGCGTATTAACCCGCACGTCACGGTGCGCACGCCATCCGGTTGTGCCGCGCAAGCCAATTGGCTGAAGATGCAGTCATTCATCTGGCTGCGCTCCGCTCACTCACTGCATGCGAAGCTCCGTGCCTGACGGCTTTGCTTTGCTCTGCACAGCTTCACATGCAGTGTGTCATGAGCTTTAGAGATCTGTTGCACTGCAGGGTAGAGCTTTTCTCTTGGGGAAGGGAAAAAGATGTTAAACCAGACCTGGTCTTAAAGAGGACCTTTACCCATATCTTTAAAAGAACTAACACACCTTTTAGAAATGTTTAGTAAGGACAATCTACAAACGCATACATAATTGCCGGCTTTTTTTTTTTTGCATGCCATATTTCTCTTTCCCAGTCTTCTGACAGTGGCCATTTTTACTAAGGGCAGATTACTAGCTCTCCTTTTACTTCCTGGAACTCGTCCGACTAGGACATGTGACCATGCACATCATCTCAGGGGAGGAAAATGCCTTTCCCTGAGATTGCAGATGAGATTTCCCAGCAATGCTCTGCTGATGTAACCGTCCCAGGATGCAACACTTGGGCACATACATCATTTGTGCCATAAGTGGACCAGGAAGTGAATGACCTCTATTTGTAAGTAAATTAATAACATGCTTGTTTAACTAATGAATGTAGGATTTGTATTATTTTTTTATCCGCATGCAGCTGTTTTTTGTGTTTTTTTTTTTTTTTTATCGGCACGTCCGCTTGCGAGAGCTCACATAACTGAGCGCGCAGAGATGAAAAAAAATGTCATTTTCAGCGTATAAACCCGTGCGTCAGGTTGCAAAGTCCAGCAGATTGGCTGAAGGTGCTGTCCTTCATCTGCCTGCACTCAGCTCACACACTACACACAAAGCTCCGTGTCTGACAGCTTTGTTTCCCTCTGCACAGCTTTGTGTGCAGTGTGTAACGGGCTTAAGGCTGTGACGCGCGAAGCAGCGCAGATCGGTGGTGCATGGACCTTTACATGCAGTGTGTCATTTTATTTTCACCTTTGCCAATCAGCCCACGCGTATTAACCCGCACGTCACGGTGCGCACGCCATCCGGTTGTGCCGCGCAAGCCAATTGGCTGAAGATGCAGTCATTCATCTGGCTGCGCTCCGCTCACTCACTGCATGCGAAGCTCCGTGCCTGACGGCTTTGCTTTGCTCTGCACAGCTTCACATGCAGTGTGTCATGAGCTTTAGAGATCTGTTGCACTGCAGGGTAGAGCTTTTCTCTTGGGGAAGGGAAAAAGATGTTAAACCAGACCTGGTCTTAAAGAGGACCTTTACCCATATCTTTAAAAGAACTAACACACCTTTTAGAAATGTTTAGTAAGGACAATCTACAAACGCATACATAATTGCCGGCTTTTTTTTTTTTGCATGCCATATTTCTCTTTCCCAGTCTTCTGACAGTGGCCATTTTTACTAAGGGCAGATTACTAGCTCTCCTTTTACTTCCTGGAACTCGTCCGACTAGGACATGTGACCATGCACATCATCTCAGGGGAGGAAAATGCCTTTCCCTGAGATTGCAGATGAGATTTCCCAGCAATGCTCTGCTGATGTAACCGTCCCAGGATGCAACACTTGGGCACATACATCATTTGTGCCATAAGTGGACCAGGAAGTGAATGACCTCTATTTGTAAGTAAATTAATAACATGCTTGTTTAACTAATGAATGTAGGATTTGTATTATTTTTTTATCCGCATGCAGCTGTTTTTTGTGTTTTTTTTTTTTTTTTGGTTTTTTTTTTAGTGAAGGCTTATAGACTCAGGTACGACGTTTGCCATTACTGCTCTTAGGATCAGACCTTAGGGACAGTAATATGGGCCTCTGACTGTTGGGGGAGCTTGAATGGAGGTTCTGACCCATCAGGGGAAGAATTAGTGTGTAAGCTGGACTTTGTCCTTCCCCTTTCCATACGGTTGTGCACTTCTCTAAGCTGTTCCTGGGTGGTTCCATCCATTCAGGGGTAAGTGACAGGTTCTCTTGATAGGGCATTGCCCTCCAACCCACTGATGCTCCCCTTCCACATTCTCTCCAGCCTTTGATTTCTCCTGCGAGTATTGCTGAGTCTAAACTCGGGGCAAGCTCTGTGCTGTTTGTGTTGGGCTTCAAACAGAGTTAAAGTGATTTTAAGGTCAAAAGGTATAAGCGATTTCAAATGATGAAGTCACTTACACTGGATGCTGCTCCTTGATGTTTGAAAGTTTTAGCTTCCTGCAGAATAAGCTGGTCCCCTGAGCACTGATTCTGATATCCTGTTTCAGGTTGGCTCTTTTCCCATGCAGGGTCCTATGGAGCCACTCTTGAGTGTGCGCCAGTAACCTGTGTGCGTATCCACAAACACACTGGCACGCAAAGCTAGCCATTCCCCTGCCCCTCCTTCCTTCCTCTTCCCTTCTCCAAGCTTAATAGCTGTACAGCTGCTGGAGACTGCTCTGTCCCTTCTGATCTTCTATTCCATAGGATGTTCAGGGAAGCTGAGCTGTTTGGAAACAAACCTGTAAGTTCTTGGGCAAATATGTAAAGAGATACTTTGCTGGGTGATGTATATTTGTTTGATCTGGGTTTATTATTGGGAATACCTAAATAAAACTGGTATTCCTCCATGCTCCTGCACGGCAACAGTGCAGGTGGTGAAGGTAAATGGTTAGAAGTTATCTCATATTCTGCATAGGGTTGTCTTATTTGTTTTCGAACAGTTGGTGTCTGTACTTACATAATGTTATTGCCACATGTTTTCATGCTGAGGGGGAGAGAAGGCAAATGCCCCCATTGCCAGGGTTATATTGAAAGAAACCGTAAAATAATACATCCTGGCCAACCAAATGTTCTTCCCAGGAACAATCTGGTGCCTCCTATACATGACTGTCTTGGCAAGCCCTGACCCTTGGCAAGCCCTGACCCTTGGCAAGCCCTGACCCTTGGCAAGCCCTGACCCTTGGCAAGCCCTGACCCTTGGCAAGCCCTGACCCTTGGCAAGCCCTGACCCTTGGCAAGCCCTGACCCTTGGAATGTATTGTTGCAGGCACTCTATATGTACATGTACTATATACTACATATAGAGTGCACTGAACAATAGATTTACAATTATCCTCTGCTAATATGAATGGGTTAAATGATCCGTAGTACATGATATGTAGCCCTGTACCCCCTTTTCCACTTACAGAGCTAGGTTATTTTTCTTTTAAATAAATATTAATGTATTTTAATGGTATCTATCTACCAGTAGCTGCCTCATTTCCCACCCTCGGCTTATATTCGGGTCAATACTTTTTCCCAGTTTTTTTGGCTAAAATTAGGTACCTCGGCTTATACTCGAGTATATACGGTACTTGTTTTAGTTTCAACCAAGTCAGCTAGTAGAATTTGGTCACATTCACCAAGACTTTTTTCTGAAATTGGTTGAAATATGTCTGAAGGTTTTCATTGATGTAGATCGTGCCGCATATCTTAAAAGCTTCCTCAGCTCTGAGTGTCGGGAACATTTTGATGAAGCCATTTGGATGAGTGGTGAATATTCAACGTTGGAGAACAAGTCCAGCTCCTAGTAGCTATATGATGACCTGGATATATGAAAACCTTCAGACACATTTCCAGCAATTATACCAAACTGTCACCACAAGGTAGCTGAACGAATCAAGGCAACAAACCAACCCTTGTTTTTATAGCGGAAAGGTCGGTAATCTTGATCTGGTGGGTGTTTTTTATATAATTTTGACCATGGAAACCTGATTGAATTGCCCTTTTAGACACTGATCTAGATTTTCTTGGGTCTGAAAAACATAACTCATCCAAAGTTTGGATTCTACTAACATTTTCTGAACTTTGCAGAGATGGCCGTAGCAGTTCTGTTGATTGGCAGTGGTGGCAGGGAGCATGCCTTGGCATGGAAGCTGGCACAGTCTGCCCATGTGAAGCAAGTCCTTGTGGCACCCGGAAACGCTGGCACTGCTAACAATGGGAAGATCACGAACTCTGGTAAGGGCCAGGACCTGAAATCCCTGTATGAACAGCTCACTCTTTTTAGGTTTTTTTTTTTTTTTAAAGGCTGACTTTAGCTCTCTGGCCAAATTTCATTTTCCACCCATATTTAGGGTGAAACTGGGAAATATGGTCACATCCCACTTACCTGAAGTGCGAGATTCTTCTCCCCACAGCATGCTGTTATCCTTTGAATTCCATGCAGCTGTGCATGGCTCTGTAACAACCATGGCGTGCAACCATGTCATCTATTCACAGGAATCTGTGATGGAGGACTAAAAGTTGTATTTGCCACTGCAGATGAGGGACATGGTAGTTACTTTTCGAAGCATGTGCATTTATTGTAAGTATTTTAAGTAGACTGACCTCTAGCTCCTCACATTGGCAGATGAGGAAAGGAGGTTCACTTTACTCTTTCAAGCCTTGTTTCCTGGCTGACACAGTTGGAATTTAAGTGTTTTCTGCCTTTTTTAATGCTTGCTTGGATTCAATGTTCTATATCGTTCCAAGGACATGTGCCCCTCACATGCCCAATAAGTCATTCTTGTAACCCGTGGTACAAAATAAATTTGATGTGCATGAGCTAACTTCAATGCACAATTACTTCTTTTGTACTGCTTCTTGTTAATTCAGTGTACATTCATTTAATTCTTTTTCTCTTTAATTTGCCTGTGCTAGGGGTAAGTTGGTTTGAGCTTGCCGGTATCTAGGTATATGGTCTGCCACAAACTTCTCTAAAGCTCTGCTGATCCCCCTTCTTTTTTTTTTTTTTTTTAAAGTTGGGGACACATTTAGAAATGTAGAAATTTTGTTCTAGGTCTTGGTTATGTCTGATGATATCCAACTATGTTCCTCTCCTCTTGTTTCTACAGATGTCCCAGTTGAAGACCATGCCCAGGTTATACAGTTCTGCAAAAACCACAACATAGGTTTGGTGGTTGTTGGGCCAGAAGCTCCTTTAGCTGCAGGTAATGCTGTCTACGCTGCCTTCTTCAGTATCCTTTCTGATCCTACAGCATTCCCACATATTTAACATGAAAAACTGGGTTCTTATTTTTGTTATTCAGGCCTTGTGGATGACTTGACGGTAGCTGGAGTGAGATGTTTTGGTCCCACAGCGAAGGCTGCTCAGCTGGAAGCCAGTAAAAGTTTTGCCAAAGATTTTATGGACCGCCATGGCATCCCTACGGCTAAGTGGAAATCCTTCACTGACCCAAAAGAAGCTTGTGACTTTATCACCAGGTAGTTAATAAATACCCAAAGCGGAATAGTAACATTCTCCCCATGTAGCAAATCTCAAATGGAAGCCTCGCAACAGTAGCAGTTCACATATCCAAGGAAGCTGAGTTAACCCAAGGTCCTGTTGCTCTCTCGTCTTTATAGTGCCAACTTCCAGGCCCTGGTGGTCAAGGCGAGCGGACTGGCCGCTGGAAAGGGAGTGATTGTGGCCAGCAGCAAGGAAGAGGCCTGTAAAGCTGTTAATGAGATTATGCAGGTAAGAAATGACATGTTTCCAGTGTATGGGGTATGCCTCTAAAATCAGACTTGGGTTGTCCATAAGTCTTATTGGTAGCAGTGGAAAGTTGGAAGTCTCTTGTTCTGATCACCTTATCACTGAGTTTGTTGCAACTTTAGTAACCCAGCTTCATGTTTAAAATCCAATGTAGAATCCTTAGCTTTTCTATAGTAAAAATGAAACTGCTCATTGGTCCAAAACATTTACCACATTTTTGTAAAATCTATTTCGGGAATAACTTCACTTGCATGGGCAGTGCTGGTGTTCATGAGCACCTGTTATTACTTGGGGTAACGTATTGCAAAGTTATTCTTGGAACGATTGCAGCACTTGTGGCTATTTGGGCTTTTTTATTGGCAGGTTTGTGCTGGCAGCGAGTTGTCTGTTTTTTTTTTTATATGATTTTTGTGGCTGCATCTTCATCCTTCTGACTCGCATTCCCTCCATGCCGGTCCTAAATAAGGTTAGAGTCAAAGCCATTGCACTGCATTGTAAGGAACATTGCCTGAATTCCTAGGCAATGACATTGCAGGATGATTTTATTCTTTCTGACACTTCCTCTCCATATTTTTTTTGTTTTTCAGGAGAACATTTTAAAAGCCAAGCACATCATGGGACCCGGCTTTTAGACCCTTATGTAGGACTTGCCACTTAATTGCAATAGCACTTCCAGGTGCATGGACTCCTAACCAACCCCTATCTAGAGTACCCTGGGAGTTTTGAAACCAGGACACTTTGTCCTGGTATGTTGAAGCTTTGGCTTTCTGCCCTCTTCATGGCTCAACCAGCAATTATGATGGGCCAGTAGTGAGGTCTGGGTAGTGGTGGGCCATCTTTCTAATAGAAGTTATTGTTTGCATAATGAGCTCTCAAGAGCTTTGTGCTTGAGAAGAAAGCTGAAACTACATCCGGGCACCTGGGAGTATTTGCTGTTGCAGTGCCAAATTACTTGCACTTAAATGCCAAACCCCTGTTTGGTGTTTGATTAGTCTCCTAACATTTTTGAAAACGGTTTCACTCTCAAACACCAGAAAATTCCACAGTTGATATTGGTGCTTAGCTGCTCCAAAACAATCATCACTCATATGTTAAACCTGAATGTAAAAATGAATATCTCATTGTGTCTTTGTTTTTAATTTGAAGAAAATCAACGTCTATTGAACAAATACAATACGTTATAGAATAATGCACACAAAACACGAGTGATCATTATGAAATTAAACTGGAGAACAGCCATACAAACAATAACATTCATAACTAAGCTGGTCTCAATAAACCGAACAGTGTAAAAATCCCCAAAAGGAAAAAAACAGGGACATCAACTAGAAAAGTAAAAAAGGTTGTGAAACAAGAGACTAAACTTGGTTTAATTTAATTGCTCACTGTCAATGTGCGATTCCATAGGGATCAAAATCAATGTATCGAAGGTTTATAGAGAGCCCGGGACCTCACATTTTATCCTAATAGGCTGGACTATCTTGGAATAGTAATTTGTGGAGGAGTGTAAGGTTTGCGGGAGACTAGGGTAAGGTTTTGCATAATACATAGTGTACGTCTCGGGGGGGACAGGACAGCCCATGAAGTCATGCACAAATTTTTTAATCTGTACCCAAAAGGTGCAGATTTAAAAATGGTGTTCACCACTGGACACAACTAGATTAAGTAGCAAAAAGTGTGTAACCAGTAGCATTTGGGAAATGAGAGGGCTCAGAAAATGTAGCCGGTCTATGTGGGGCGAGATAGGCCTGATGAATAACGTAGGTTTGAATTGGCCAAGCACACAGTGGCACAGAATAGGGGCTTCCAAACAATCTTCCCAATCCTCTTCCCCTAGCTAGATCCTCTAGGTCATGCAGCCAAACATAAGATTTCCGTACATTGGAGAGCCCATGAGCCCAGAAACCTCCCATATAGGTCACCTATCAACCTTCTGATCATTGCATATTTTGTTTAGTAGACCGTGTATTGCAGTGTGGCATTCTGCCATGCCTGTGGTGTTGCTATCAATATGATATAAAAAATGTCCCCTTTATTTAAAAAAAAAAAAAAATCTGACTACTTTTTCCTCTGCTTTTTCTTCTAGGACAAGGCGTTTGGAGAAGCTGGGGAGACTGTTGTAGTGGAAGAATTGCTGGAGGGTGAAGAAGTGTCTGTAGGTATCATTTTGTTTTGTCATTGTATTTTCCAAATTCCTTTCTAGCGTGTCCTGAAATGTAGAGGTATGTACTTCATACAGATAATTTAAGGATTGACCTCCAGTGCTAGAAGGAAGCTATAGCAATCACTAAGCCCCAGTACTGCCCATCTTACTTCTAGAAAACCATTGCATTCCAGTTAAGTGTGATTCCAGAAATCAAGTAAAATCATTCAATGAACTACTAATACTGTCATGGGATTGTTTTATCTACCCCTTAGATGTGTATATCACATCTTAAATAAAACCTACACATTCCAACTTATCTGTAAGATATAGTATTGGTTTTTACTTGAAAAGGTATTTTTGGAGATTTTTCCAAGCAGGAGAATTTAAAACTGTAGACGTGCTGCTGGCAGAAGAGGTAGAGCAGGGGCAAGTAGTCATGTGAAAAAGAAAGTACACCCTCTTTTAATTCTATGGTTTTAAGTATCGGGCCTTAATACAAACCATCTGGTCCTTTAGCAGGTCTTAAAGTTTGTTAAATCAACCTCAGATGAACAACACGTGACCTATTACACCGTGTCATTATTTTAAAAGCATAAAGCTAAAATGGCGAAGCCATGTGTAAACCTTCTAATTCAATAGCTTGTAGAAACACTTTTAGCAGCAATAACTTTAAATTGTTTTCTGTATGACTTTATCAGTCTTGCTTGCTTGTGGAAGAATTTTGGACCACTTCATTTTTTTTTTAGACAACGTTGCGTCAGTTTATTGAGGTTTGTGGGTATTTATGCACATTTCTCTTTAGGTCCTGTCATAGCCTTTCAATCGTGTTGCGGTCTGGATTTTGACTGGGCCCTTGCAGCACTTTGATTCTTTTCTTTTTCAGCCATTCTGTTGTCGATTTGCTGGTTTGCTGGGATCATTGTCTTGTTGCATGACCCGAATTTGGCCAAGCTTTACCTGTTGGACAGATGGCCTCACATTTGACTCTAGAATACTTTAGTATACAGAGGAGTTCATGGTTCACTTAGTGAATGCGAAGTGCACAGGTCCCGTGGCTGCAAAACGGCCAAAATCATCACCCCCTCCACCACCATGCTTGACGGTTGGAATGCTGTGTTCGGTTTTTGCCAAACATCTCCACTTTGGTCTCGTCTGTCCAAAAGACATTGTTCCAGAAGTCTTGTAGTTTATTAGGGTGCACCTTTGCAAACCTAACACATGCGTGTGTGTGTTTTTTTTTTTTTGGGGGGGAAGAGGCTTTCTCCTGGCAACCCTTCCAAACAAACCATGTGTGTTCAGTCTTTTTCTAATTATACTGTCATGAACTTAACATGCTAACTGAGGCCTGTGGAGTCTGAGATGTAACTCTGGGTTTACTGCAATTTCTCTGAGCATTGCACAATCTGACCACGCACGCACGCACACTCACTCACTCACTTCAGCTTGTGTAGAGGTGGTCCCAGTTGCTGATCAATTAGTCAAGGGATTTTGATTGGCAGCACCTGGCTTACTCAATTCCAATGAAAGCAGCAAGGGTGTACTTGTTTTTTCACACATGGTTTCTCTGTTTTGGCTATGTTTGTAAAATAATGACTCGGTGTAATATGTCATGTGGTGTTCATCTGAGGTTGTATTTACTTAAAGTGGACCCTAACCCCTTTCACAAAAATCACAGCATGCACCTCTGCATGCTGATTTAAAATCCTCTTACATTCGTTAAACATGTTGTTTTTCATTTACTTCCAAATCCTGGTTCACTTCTGGCCCAAATGATGTAATGTTCCTGGGAAGGTTACATCAGCAGTGCATTGCTGGGCAATCATCTGTAATCTTAAAGATATGGGTAAGGTTTAATTTTAAGACCACTAAGGACCAGATTATGTCCCGATACGTAAAACCTGTAGAATTCAAAGAGGGTGTAACTTCTTTTTTTTCACAAAAATGTATAATTAGACTGCAACAGGGGTGTGAATAATTGCAGAGTTTCTCTGGAGTATTCCCAAAATTTCTTTCAATAATAAACCCGGATCAAACAAATATACATTGCCCAACAAAATATTTATTTTCTATTTTGCCAAACCACTTAGTCATCGTGTGTCAAACAGCTCCAACTTCATTAGCTTGGCTTCCCTAAACTTCCTGTCCTCTACAAGATCACAATGGACAGTTGTCTCCAGCAGCCTTCCATTGGATAGCTTAGCTATGCCTGTGTGTTTCTTTAGACACACGGATTACTAGCGCACACAAGGGTGGCTCCGTAGGACCCTGCAAGGAAAAGGAGTCACCCTAAAACAGGTGCTCCAAGGCTCATCTGATCCTGCAAGTAACTAAACCTTTCAAACGTCAAGAAACAGCATCCATTGTTAGGGATTTAATCAGCATTTGAAAGGCTTAAACACCTTTTGACTTTACGATCACTTTAAGCAGGTTAAAAGATTTAATTTTTGGCATTACTGCGACAAACTAAAATCCCTGTTCTTTTGCAGTGCCTGTGTTTCACAGACGGGGTCACAGTTGCCCCTATGCCTCCAGCCCAGGATCACAAAAGACTGATGGATGGGGATCAAGGCCCTAACACAGGGGGGATGGGAGCTTACTGCCCTGCACCTCAGGTATGGACCTGAAAATGCTTATTCTGATCTTGTGTATTGCTCAGCAGTTATCAGCATGGCGCCAGTACCAGAGTGGATACTTAATAGAAACTACATAACATTTTCTTACTTTTGTATATGGCTGTTGCATCAGATATCGGAGGCATTACTTGCGGAAATCCGGGACACTGTGTTGCAGAGGGCTGTGGATGGAGTTCGGAAAGATGGAACGCCATATATTGGTGAGTCGAGTGTAATAACTAGAAAATGCTTTGATGTAAACGAGGCAGGCAAAGTTGCGTTCTTTCCATTTGGAGCATGAGAGGAAGGTTGTATTCTTATTCAGGATTTATATAGCACCAACAGCGCTTTACAATATAAGGAAGACATTACAATCGCAATACAATTCAAGACAAGATGGTAAGGAGGGCCCTGCCCCTGAGGGGTTGTAGCATAGAGGTGCATGGAAAAATAGGATTTTTTCAGTCCCAGCAAAGTCCTTTTCTCTGCATGCATTGAAGGACATGGTAGAAATCAAGAATCTCTGACCATTGGTCTTGAAGGTGGCACTATTGCCCAATGGTCAGATTCAAAATCTATGCTGTGTCCTTCATAGAATGAAAGCGAAAAGAAGCTGCAGCCTTAAACAGAACTAGTGAGAATTCTAATATATCTGGCTGTGAGAAATTGCCCAAAACAAGATGAAATGTAGATGTGGCTTATGCAGTTCACTGATCTGATCTTTCCTCCTGTGAACTGTTCTTCTAATGTAGAATTTTCAGGTTGGCCAGGATAAATTATTTTTTCTTTTCAGAACGATTTATTAGAATACCACATAATGAATATATTATTTTTTTTTTTACTCTATAGCTATTGTAACTCCTGAAAGTAAATTCAAAGTGCCTAAAAGGTTATTGAAAATTGGCCACAGAGCTCAGTATCTGGCATCTAGAGGGGCCTCCATGTTTGTGTGTTAAGTTAAGAGCATCCAAGGAACCTGTACATTTGAGTTTCTTAACAATGCAAATGGGAACAAACTGATGGCAGAGCGGTGTAACCCTTTGATTAAATACAGGCTTACCATATGCTGCCATACACGAAAATGTGCAACATGAATACTCCAATGAAAGCTGAAGCGTTTTTTTTGTATTGCTGAAGGTGTCTCTGGGACAGGAAGTTAAGAACATGTAGATTTTATTAAAAACCTGACGGAGGTTCTGCCCTTCTTTTTTTTTTTTTTTTTTGTCTGTACTGTCAAAGCGTGCATGGAGTAACTACCAAAGTAGAAAAAGGCCAGAGAAACTGGTCACATCGACATGTTTTTGTAATGATATGCAGTATAGTGATTGAGGACTTAGAGTGGAACTATGGTAGAGCATGTAAAGGAGGAGGAATCTTAAAGTATATGTGCACTCCAACAATTAACTTCTCTTATTTGCTCCCTTTTGGTCTATTAAAGTGAATGTTGGGATAGGTGAAATACTCATCCCCATAGTTAGAGCCAACATGTGACACTGAAGCTGTCTATTGATCGAGAACTGAGCGATCACAAACTGCTGATTACTCAGTTTCCGATCTCCCTGCAGAAAGCGCTGACTGTCAGTCACCACTCTCTGCAGGGATTTTCCCCTCTCCGTACCTCCAGCGCAGACTGGAGAGGGGGTAGACACCTCCTGGCTCTAGAAAGGCAGAGCCAGCTGTCAATCAGGCAGTGGGGTGGATCCCGACAATATCGTCTAGATCCTTCCCGTCTGCATTGCATCTCTATGCGGTCAGCATATAGTGGGCAATAGCCCGCTATATGGTAAGTTTTTTGGGCCACATTACTAAATGTCCTCCTGTGACCCTAAAGAGAACTACAGCCAAAAAAAGGTTTGGCAATAGTTATTTTAAATACCCCATTAACATGTTTTGTGATATGTTTCGACAAGTGCATTTGCAAGAATGCAAAGTGCACAGGACAGCAATGCTTTCTTTGCAAGATCAACAGGGGAGGTGTTCTGTAGTCTTGCCTGCTTCCTGCTCTAGGGTAACAACTTTGCTCCTCCGTAGATAAAGTACTGCGACGAGTGTCACCCTAGGGGCCTAGGACAAAGTAGGTAACTGGCAGGATCAGCAAGTGAAAATCGATGTGGGGGCTGGGTTATCGCCTCCTCCCACCTTTAAGGACCAATTAAGCTGAAGTATATTTCCTTTTTGTTGAGTTTAAATATGCTTTCTGACTCCCATAAAAGCATGTTGCCCTACAAATGGCTAAATCTATTTGAACTTATTCCAGTATCTGTCAAATTTAAAATGTCTGATTGGTTTACTTTATCAAAGCCTTACCTAAGTGGAGGCAGCACAGGGTCCCTTCTGTTATCAGATGGGGGAACTGTCCTGCGGGTCCCTCTGATTTTAGTTCCACTTTACTATGGGCAAGACATGCCCGCACCCAGTCCAGTAAGAGCGCCTTTGAAATGCTGTCACTGGGGAGGGGGTGGAACTCGTGTTCTAGTAACCAAGTGTAGAAGCGGCTTCCTTTCCTATTGACTGTAATAGACTGTGGCTTGTTGTTTTTTGCCTCCTGAGGCTGGGTCTTTGAGGGCGGAAGATGGGGATGGTGGGAGATGTAGTCCCGACAAGGATGAAAAGATAACGTGTACACACTTCCCCCACCAGAAGCTCAGGGTAGCGCTGCTGAGCAATCCGGAGCCAGTGGCTGTGAAATCTACAATGTGCAAATGCTTGCACACATGTTTAGGAGAGATGCTTTATTGAAGATTGGTGAACATTAATATATTAAAAAGAGTTTAGTAGCACATTAAACTTTCTAAAGTCTGACACATTCTCTTCCAGGTTTTTTTTGACGGTCTTCTTTGTGTTTTTCAGGCGTTCTCTATGCTGGTATTATGCTTACTAAAGATGGGCTTAAGGTGCTGGAGTTTAACTGCCGATTCGGAGATCCGGAGTGTCAGGTATGGGAATGGCTATGCTCTACTTGTGTTCCTCTTTATGGAATATAAACTTCATTTAAAACCATAGTCGGTGTTTAGGGCTTTATTTTGTTCTGAAGCCCCATTTTTTGTTCAAGAAAAGTGTTGTAATCCATTAGCAACCAATCATAACTTTGCTCTAATTATCTCAACTTTGCTGAACCAGGGATCTCTGACTGTTATTTTATAGCACTGACTTTATATTTACATGTCTGCATGAAATTAGAGCTGCAGCTAACGATTATTTTCAAAATCGATTAGTTAGCAACTCCTGATCTGTCACACTGTGCATCACTGTACATCAATAAAGCATTGCATAAGCTTCAATTCAGTGACTTTGTCTAGACCAAGATGATGTCATCAGTCTGCTGCAGGCAGGAGGAAGTCTGTCTACACTCCTCCAGCAGTCAGATTGCAACATTTGTTACTTTTTATGTAGCAAGTCACAAGGTGAGAGGCTCCAACAGGGGCTTGATCTGTGTTGGATATTTGTGAACACCACCAAGAACAGCGCACTTGCCAAAATTTGCATGACTGTGTCATCTCTGAGCCGGTATTTGAGTCAATGATGTAGGGGGTGACCCTGGTTGGTATCTGGACAAAGATGGCTCCACCCATGTGGAAAGAAAGAAGCTTTGTCAAGGGAGAGCTTTGGGAGCAAACCTATATGTTAAACTTAGATTACACTTGATTTGAAGAAATATCTTATGTTCTTTGTTTTTAAGGTGATACTTCCACTTCTTCAGAGTGACTTGTATGATGTTATCCAGGCTACTCTAGATGGGCACCTCGTGGGTTCTATGCCGGTGTGGCTGCAGGACCATGCTGCAGTCACTGTAGTTATGGCTAGCGGGGGTTATCCTGGTAGCTACGCCAAAGGCCTGGAAATCACAGGTGAGGACTCCTGGTATCATATGCAATTCTATGTGATTATCATGAACCTTTGATGGGGTAACTTCCTCTTGTCCTTTTGGTTTCATTAATGCCTGGTCATTCATGAGCAAGTTAAAGACCTAAACTGTGGAAGCTGTGTGCCAAAGCAAGCAGAAGACTAGACCTCTATATTGCCTGTGGTCTTTCTGCAGCAGATCTTTCTCTTGTCTTTCCAGGACCGCAAACGATCTTCTGTTCAGCAAAGTTTGTAGACCGTTCTTGACCATAGAGCAGACAGGGAATTAAGCCTGTAAGGTCAAGAACAGCCTCCAAACATTGGCCAAAACAGAGGATCATGTGTTGGCCTGGAAAGATTCCTGGAAACAGAGCTACAAAGAAAATAAAAAAACCTCCCTCCCCCCATTACTGATATACAAGGCCTTTTTTCTATGTTGTAGAACAAAAAAGAGGGTGCCACTGCCGATCTATAGAGTCAAATATGATCTTTTAATAATAAAGACCATAAAATTAACCAGCCAACGTATTTCATGGGCCCACAAAACCTCTCCAAGGCGTGTTACTTGTGTAACTTGGCTCCTTTTCGAATGTTGTGGACTTGGAGAAGGGATGATATATACCAATAGTTGGCAATTGTAGCCAATGATTGGAATTTTAGCAGAAGGGACATGGAATTGCTCTGCACAATGTCTGTGTGGAGGTGGCCGTATTGGTAGAGGATTGGAGCTTTTCTTCGTGTCCTAGTCTGGTGAGGTAATGCTCAAACAGCAGCAGGATAGTTGAAGAGACACAAATCCACGGAGCGAATGATTCTGAAGCAGGGAGATCTTTGCACATTTCTTTTCCAGCCAGCCTTCAGGAGAACAGTGAGCAGCCCAGTAGTGACATCACCAAATCTTCTAAGACTAGCAGTAAGAGGCAGCAGTGTCTGAGATTGCGCACTGCAGCTATACAGCTATGAGGATGTAGGCACAGGAAATGCAGGAAGGGAATTTAAGACAAAGGATATAGATTATATATTTTTTCCAGTGCACAGATTTGACACAATTATCTTCTCTCCTAGTTCGTGTAAGACTGGGATAGCCAAACTTCGGCCCTCTAGCTGCAGTGAAACCATAAGTCCTATTAGGCATTGCAAGACTGACCACCACAGGCATGACTCCCAGAGGAAAAGACATGATGGGATTTGTAGTTTCACCACAGCTGAAGTTTGGCTACCCCTGGCATAGGATATCAAATCTTCACTTTTTGAGTTCAGGTCTACTTTGCCAATGGACTAATGTGATATACTATGTGTGGGTTTATATATATATATATATATATCAGAAAAATGTAATACTTATGAAAAAAAGAATATATAACAAAACAAAGAAGGAAAACATCCACCATATGCACATATCGGGGATCTAAATCATTAAAATCCAATCACCTAAGCACATATTGGCATTTACATCACTGTAAAACAAAAAGCAACATAGAGACTTTGAACTAGAGGAAGCAAATTACATCTTCAGCTCATACGTACGTCACTGATCTGTCTAAATGGTAATATATGTAAATTCAAGAATACCTTTAATGTGTACGGTATTGTAGCCATCGGGACCAGAGTAAAGATAATTTATCGCCTCCAATCCCTCTATATTGATAAGTAATGCATTTAAACATTACAATCTGGTCTAACGCAGAGATCCATTCAAATATAGAGGGAGGGGAGGTGGCCATCCATTTCCTTGCCACTAAACGTCTAGCGGTAAAGAGGGCCCTATGTATAGCCAATTTGGTGTACGATGCCATCGAGGGATTATCAAAGATTGCAAGTATGTATACTCTGGGTGCGTTCTCTAACAATATACCAAAGACAGAATGAATAACCGCAAGCACTGCACCCCAATGGCAAACCAATTTGGGACACCTCCACAGTGGGTGTATCAAGGATCCCGGCGAAAGCCACATTTTTGGACAGGAAGGATCATTCCTGAGACCTATTCTTAACCACAACTCAGGGGTACGATGGGTACTGTGTAAAAATAGTTGAGTAAGTCTGTGAGAAGTGGATAAGGACACGGAGAACTGCACTCACAGCACCCTTCCGATATACTATGTGTGGCTTGTTTAAACCAAATTTTAAAAACGAAATCAATATTGCATGGACCAATGGCATTATGTATTTTTGCAGTGGCCTGAATTTTAGTTTTTTCTGCTCCTAGGTATAGTAAATAATCCTTTATTATTTTGATTTTTAGGGTTCTCTCAAGCCAGGGATCTTGGTCTGGAGGTGTTTCATGCTGGCACAGCTCTGAAGGATGGAAAGGTTGTTACCAGTGGTGGACGGGTTCTCACGGTCACCGCCATCAGGAAGGATTTGATATCTGCCCTGGAGGAAGCCAACAAAGGAGTAGCTGTTGTGCAGTTCTCTGGTGCGATATACAGAAAGGACATTGGTTACCGAGCGATCGCTTATCTCAAGCAAAACAGGTGTGTATAGGGAGGCTGAAATAGAGATTTAAAACTAAATTCTTCATTTTTGAGCAAAATAAAAACAGATTTAATTTGTCTTTTTAAATAGTTTGTGTGTGTGGTTTTCTCCTTTTTTTTTTTTTTTTTCCAATTTACTTGTCATTGCAAAAACTGCCTCTGGTGCTTGTTCTAGGTGAAAAACGAAGAAGAAAAAAATGGATCTTGTTTAGTATATTGCTTTCCTTGGTTTTGTCTGTCAACTTGATACCTTCTGGAAATGTTGACAGCCCTTGAAATGAAATTTGTGACCTTGCCATCTGATCTCTATAGCTTTCAGCTTTATACATGCCTGGTTGTTGGTACTTGAAGAGCAGAACCTCAGCTGTTGTGATCTCCAGCTTTACTCGCTATACTAGGATTTCGTACTTTATAAGTAGGGATGAGCTCAAGATTGGACCAAACCTGGTTCGAATCTGAGCAGCTCTGAACCTGTAAAGAGCTCCTCCCAAATGGAGGGATGCACCTTCTGTACCACCCAAGGAATTCCTCGCCCACAGCTAGACTTGCGCAAAGGGGTGCAATGCCGTGATATCATTGACCTTGTATGGCTACACTATATATTTGGGAAATGACATCAGCACTAGTGATGGGCTGCATGTTCGAATCGAACATAGGTTCGACTCGAACATAGCCTGTTCTAGCGTTCGCTGAACGCCGAACATTGCGGGATGTTCGCGGTCTGTTCGACTGCGGAACATCCCACAATGCACTGCGCCCTCCTAAACTGTAATTGGCTACAGTCTTGCACCTGACCACAGGTCAGGTGCAAGACTGTGCCAATCAGGGCTCAGTACACACTTAGAGCCATGATTGGGCAAAGTCATGATGACTCTGCCCAATCATGTCTCACAGCTGAGTCCCTGCAGCACACCATATAAGGCTGCTGACACCGCGGCTCTATATAGTGTGTTGTAGGAGGTAAAGAGAAAGAGTTCCAATAGAGTTAGTGAGAGCAGATTTATTGATATATATAGATAGAGATTAGAGAATACAGACTTCTGTATATTTTAGAGAATCACTAAATTACCAATACACAGTTACCGGCAATTTTAAATGTCATTTTTTTTTTTCTTTATGTCATTTTTGCTTCAGCAGGTTCTATACATCATACAGATGCGCCACTTTACAGGCAGTGAAAGGGGACCCCCCAGGCACCATATTTAAAGGAGAACTATGGGGTCAATGTTTTTCCCCATAGTTCTCCTTAGGGTAATGGGAGGACACAAACTATCGTCCTCCCGTTACCCTAAGCTCAGTATACCGCGAGCTACAGCTCGCGGTATACTGAGACGCCGGAGCGGATCCCGACTTGGATGACGGCATCCGCCCAGCTGTGTGAGTGACAGCTGGTTCTGCCTATCTAGAGGCAGAGCCAGCTGTACCCGCCCCCCTACCCCATCCGTTCCGACAGTCAGCACTGGCAGATCGGAGCAGGGAGAGGGGAATCCAGTCCCTCCCCCTGTCACAGCAGAGAGCCGTGACAGGCTCGAGAGGTGAGCGAACCCGGTATGTGTTCGCTCACCTCCCGATCTACTGAGCCGACCTGTGACAGTCTCATTGTCACAGGTCGGCTAGAACTATGAGGTGAGTGAAAAGCACTCACCTCATAGTTCTCCTTTTTTAAAGGAATTTTTCATTTTTAATGTTAAATCACTGCTCCTTTTTTAAAAGTAGTATTTTTTAAAAGTATTTTTTTCATTGATACATGTCCCCCAGGGCATTACCCGGATCCCCATACCCTTTTTATGGCCAATAAATTGCATATAAGGCTTCAAAATGGGCACATTTTAATTTTTGGAGTTCTACCCCCATAGACTTACATTGAGTTCTAAGTTCGAATTAGAACTTTTTCCATGTCCGAAAGTTCGAATTAGAACGAACACGGGGGTGTGCGGCTCATCCCTAATCAGCACAGGCATCCTGCCCCTTTGTTTACATGATTATATGGAAGCCCATGCCACTTGCATGCTCCAAACCTGAGCTCATCCCTACTTATAACCTAACAAGTCAGCATGTGCCCTGGGTCAGCACCTCAGAGAAAGTTGTGATCAGCTACTTATTGCAGTAGAATGGGAACAAGCTGGAGCCAATGGCATTCCTCCTGTAGGCTTTTTTGTCAGACTTTGTGTGCTATTGAGACAGGGTGTTAAATGGAATTCGACATCCGGCGTATAGGCGATGTACAACTCTCAGCTACAAGTTTAGAATGCAGTGTAGACAGTTCTTATAACTGTTTGTTCCCCATAATGCATGGATGGTTGCCAACAAGATACATGAAAGGCCCAATTAACAAAGCTGTATTTCTGTTTGGGCTGGCTCCTACGCAGTTTCCTTTTAAGGTGCATTCCACTCGCATTTGACATCTGTGTGCACATGTACGCACAAAAGAGAAAATATCTCTTTCCTTCAGTCAGCATATGTCTGGACACATGATCTATAAATCACCACCAAACGTATATGATGTGTTGCATTGGAGGGGGTGCTGGATATTGTCCTACATCCCTCGCTATCTAGTCTGGTGTTCCGCAACGGGACACAACATCTACCCTTGTTTTGTTCTTCAGAATTTGAGTATTTTTTTTTCCACAGCTAGACTGGCAGCCACCTACATTTGGCTGTTTGCAGATTGTGCAGGAGATGGGTCGTATCTTCTACACCAGTAGGTGGACATCATGTGCAGGAGCGTCCCATGGCCAGGTGACACCCGAAACGGAGATCGGGTGGCACCCCTCTGTGATGTCATCACACATGCGTGGTCATCTAATTGACGCCTGCTGGTGGCCATCTTGGTAATGGACACCGGCAGAGAGGAGGGGACGTTCACCCGGCGGGATGAGGTATGCTGCCAGGATGATGCCACTGATCATGTGGATTCTAAACAGTCATGCTTGATAAGAATTCAGACCTGTGCTAAGATGTTCAGATCACCCAGGAAAAAGGCAAGTGATCAGCAGGAAAAAGGCTTGTTCCTCCTTTTCCCCAAGTGCTGCTGTTGTGTTTTTTTTTTTTCTCTCCAGCAAATGTATTTTACATTTGCATAATAAAATCGGTACCTGCTTATACAGTTGCAGCCTTTTCATTCTTTATCAAAAACGATATGAGGGATGTTTCGTTTTTTTTGTTTTTTTTTTGTGTGCAGCCATAGCTCTCCTCAAAGATAGTGCTGACCCTGTCAAGGTCCTTGGAGATTAAGGCCTTGTAAACACCAAATGCAGAGCAGATCTGCATGAGTCTCTGCACACGCAGTGCAGTGGGTTGTGCCGTGTTTTTGATGCGTTCCAGGCCGTTTTGGGTTAAAAAAATTGTTTTTTTGGTTTAAAATGGGCTTTCAGTGCGTTCCAGGGTGTTTGCATGCGTTCCAGAGCAGGTAAAATAGGGCCTGCTGCAATTTTTTTGACCTGCTCTGGAATGCAACGCTGCGATGTGAACTGGAGCTAAAAATACCATTGGAATACTTTAGACGCAATTTTGCTCCGGTCTGTAACTGCTCTGCTCCGTGCTTGGTGTGAACAAGGCCTTAATGTGAGCACAAGAAAAATTAGTATCTGGCAAAAAAAAAAAAAAGCAAAGGGGCTAGAAACTAGCTGGAGTAACCTCCTCACCAGTGGTAGCCACATGTAAATTGTATGATGGCAATCGACTTTAGTCACACTCCACGAATTATACAAAAATGCGAAGTTGGGATAATATATGGTGACATCTCTACCTTACCTTCCATGTCAAATGGCACCCATGCATTTAGTTCATCTGTCAGACAGACAAGTTCTTTCTCATCCTTTGCCACTCGGCTCCGGAGTAGTATTTATGCTACCACTATTTGTGGATGGAACATGAGACGATCTGTATAGACTGGGCACCCCACCAATGCAGTGGCTATTATAGGGGGTGTTATGCTTTTCCAAAGACTGCAGTGCTTTTAAAGTGACCCTGTCGTGTGGGGCCAGCCATTTTTAGCCCACTTCTGAAAAGAAAGTCGTTTTATATTTTAACCTGTTTTAAGTTATTCATATACAGAATGCTTCTTCTGATATGTGTCAGAAAAGTGTCAACACTTCTTAGCTCTATACCTATTTAGGGCCTTGGACAGCATCTAAGCCAAAGCATCAGTATGATGGCAAGGGGTATGATTTTCTCAAAAGTAGCATTCGTGGCAGCCTCCATTGCTCACAGTATGGTCTTACAGGAGAGGGTGCTAAGTGAATGGGTATCAATACATTGGTGGTATTGATAGTCTAAAGAGCAAAAATTGTTCATGGTAGTTTTCATGAAGTCTGCAGAATAGCAGTCTCTCAAAAGTAATTGCTCCCTGTAGATGATGATGTAAATATGCAGTTGTTGGTTTGAATGAGTGCTAATTACACACCAATCCTTTGTACTGTAATGCAGTTCCTTGGGTGCTAACATCTCCCTGTGTGTCCTGACAGGCCCCTGACTTACAAAGCCAGTGGTGTGAACATAGAGGCTGGGAACAGTCTGGTGCAGAAAATTAAGCCTTTTGCTGCTGCCACTGCTAGACCAGGTAAGCCAAAACCAATCCCATGGGCTAAGTGTTATACAGTTTTATCTGAACCAGTAGTCCTGAGTTCCTCCCCACTGCAGAGCAGACAGGGGTGAAATAAGGAAAGTATTTCATCCAATGCCACAGCTAGAGGATGATTAGATGGTCCTTCTGCTGGTCACAAGTTTGCTAGTATAAGGAAACATTTTGTCAGAAAGGAAATGTTCTTATTAGGTCTTTACAGGCATGTCTTCCACATAAGTGAATTTGGAGTCATAGATGTCTGCATTATTGAAGTGTATGTCCAGGAATTACACAGATTTACTCTTGCATCCCCTCCAGATCACATGCCAGCAGAATGTTGTGGTTTTTTTTTCTCTTCTAGTGTGTTCTGGTAGCAAGAAACAGCATTTATTATTCCTTGTCACGTCACCAGACTTCCAAAATTTGTACAGGGGCAGTTGTTGGAGGTTGGTTTCTATTGATATAGGCAAGCCTCCAAAACTATTTCCCAAGATCTCTTTCCCCACACATAGTATGCCCAAAGGCTCTTGAAAAGGCATGGCAGCAGCATTGTTTTGCTGGGAAAGAACTCTGTATACATGTAGAGAAGGGTGGGGGAGTTGTGTAGTCAAGCAGGCAGGCCTGACGGCACTGCTTGGCATGTGAATTCAGCACAGTGGCTTAGTGGTTAGCCCTTATGCCTTGCAGCACTGGGGTCCTGTGCCAGGACACTACCTGGATGGAGTTTGCATGTACTCCCTGTGCTTGCCTGGGTTTCCTCCCACACTCTGAAGACATGCTGGTAGGATATTTAGCTCATGTCTAAATTGGCCCTAGTATGTGTACGTGGGCTTCTGTACAATATTTAGTACTGCATAAATTGGCATTGCTATATAAATGTTATATTAAAAAAAATATCTCATGCCCTCTTTCTCTCCCTTTTCTCTCTTCTCTCCCCCCAATTCAGACAGTAAGTTTGAGA
>NW_017306552.1:1058584-1064093 GCF_000935625.1 Nanorana parkeri
TTTTTTTGTTTTTCTTTCTGGTTTTAGAACATTTTAAGTACTGTCTCTTAAAGAGAAGTCCTCAAACAATCCTCTGCCATGATTTTAATTTGTTGAACAAAAAATACAATTGAAATGCAGGAACTGCATTAGACTAATTTGTATTGCTAGAAGCCTGGCACCGTTGTGCTTGCTGGAGGCCTGAAGGTTGCGTGAAGCAGAGAAGTGTAAATGGGCCTATGTTTCACTCGCTGCGCTCAGCTCCCCCCTTCATTGCAGTTGTCTCCTGTGACTTGAATTATCTATTGATTTGGGGTATTTTTTCAGGATGCAATGCAGAGCTTGGAGGATTTGCTGGGCTGTTTGACCTTAAAGCGGCAGGATTTACAGACCCCATTCTGGTGTCTGGGACAGATGGTGTTGGAACAAAACTCAAGGTAAATAGGAATAAGTAAAAAGTATCTGTTTTATATGACTGACATAAAGTAGATTGCTGCTAGCAATTTTATCATTGGGATCAGTGAGGATTCGGGGACTACATAGCCAACAGTTTGGGGACGCCTGACCAGCACACCTGTGTGAACTTGTTTGACATCCCATTCTGAAACCATGAAAATGATTCCGTTGGTACACCCTTTACAACTAGGACAACCTCCGCTCTTTTGGGAAGGCCTTCCATCCAATTTTGCAGTCTCTTGGAATTTGTCCACTCAGCCAAAATACAGTTTTGTTAGGTCAGGTCGTGATGTTGGATGAGAAGACCTGGCTCTCGATAAGTGTTCGAATTCATGCCAAAAGTGTTTGGTGTGGAGAGATCTGACCTTTAAACTTGCCAAACCATGTAATTGGGGTGCTGGCTTTGTGCACAGGGGCACAGTAGTCTTGTTACCACCAGGTTTCACAATTTTCTGAAATGTATTTATGTTGTAACGTGTACAGTACCCTCACTGAAAACAAATATTTGGAGGGGTGTCCACATACCCATGGTCACATAGTGTACCTTATTTTGTGATTGGGTATTTGGGTATATGATTGCAGGAGAGCCAGGGTTTGTGGTATTGTGCAATCTGCACTTTGTAAATCCAATTTAAATGTTAGGTTTTCTGGAAAATAGGTCTATGGTGATTAACAAATTGAAGTGCTTATTGCTAATTCTAGCAAACTGATGAGCAGTATACTCATTTAATGTCAAGAAATCTGCTGTGAGAAACTGAGGCTGCCATGTTCCTCTTGGAAAAATGCTGGTTGCTGGGCGGTCAATCATGAATATTGAGTCACTGATTGAGAACAAGCAATTAGTTAGTGAAGTCAGGCTGGCTATGGAACCTGTGATCGGAGTCATTGAGTCAAAACTATTGAATCCTCATAATGGACAGCCAACTAGCATTTTTTAGAAGTCACAGTGGTGGCCTCTATTTATCTCGCACTTTTATGAACATGGCTTCACTGGCCTATTCTATTTTTTTTTTCTGGATATCTGCTGTAGATATGTCACAACATAAAAAAAAAAGTGGCCAAAATATGGTATTCTTACCGGTGTCTGCCCTGCTTGCACCTGGCTGCAGAACACATATTGCAACAGCCATGCAGGAGGATGATGTGGGCTGGTGCATGCGCAGTCCATATCACCAGTGGGGAGAGGAGGAGAGACTCCGTGGAAGTCAATGTACGCAGCCATGAGCGTGCACGGCAGACAGACTCCATGGGACACAGCAGACCAAGGAGTATGCCGGATCGGAGACCGGCACCAGCGCTGGAGGTACTGCTGGAAATGAGTGGAAGGAAGATTATCACATCCAGAGGCATCACAAAAGGTAAGTATTAAAAGCAGAATAAGAGGGGGGGGAGAAAGTGACTTTAATGTCACTTTAAACATTGAGCTTATCGCCTAATTTTGAGATCTTTTCAGTTCACATTGTTTATCCTTTTGTAGATTGCACAGGAGTGTAACAAACATGACACCATTGGACAGGACCTGGTTGCCATGTGTGTCAATGACATCTTGGCACAGGGAGCAGAACCCCTGTTCTTCCTGGACTACTTTGCTTGTGGGGCCCTAGATGTGTCCGTGGCATCCTCTGTGGTCTCTGGTATCGCGAAGGCCTGCCAAATGGCTGGATGTGCTCTGCTTGGTAAGTGTGTATGCATGTATATATTTGAATGCCTCATCCTATGTATTAGTGCACAGAAGCCCATAGTTTCTGTAAATGCACCATTACTGTTGGTAAAGGCTTTCAGGTTTATGTATAGTACTTATTTGACACACTTGGAGTTGGGGGTACAATCCTGAACTGGCTGGAAGTCTTTCTGCAGCATTTGAAAAGTGGGGTATGGGCTGTTTCCAAAGGGTAATACATGGAGAACCAGTGACTAATGGGCATCTCTAATAATCTGAACCTCCTTTTTATTCTGCTTTGTCAAAGCTGTGGCATGTATTTTGCTGTCCACTTGGTGCAGCGGGTGTGGTAGTGACTGCAACAAGTCTATAGCATGTGATCAGATGTACTGGTTCATGCCAGCAGGATCAGTTTGGGGGCAATATATAGAAATGGTCACTCTTTTGCAATTCCTTATCTGACAAGGAACTGCAAATAAATGACATTTTGCTATCCTAAAATTATTTGGGGTGCTGGTGACATTTCTATATATTGCTGATGTCTGCGGCGCCATCTGTGGTCACTGCAAGCACCCACCCCATTACAAGGGACTTTTGGTAAGGAGTACAACAAGTAAAAGTGTTTTTCAGTTTGGTGGCAGTCTCCGTTTTTAAGCTACCATAATCGAAATCTTCACTGTCACATTGTGCCCCCTATCTCCTGTCTAAGCCCCATGATAACAGACACTCCTAAAACTGTCATGACGCCATCAAAATTGCACAAGAAGCCTCAAGGCTTAGATATGTTTACCCTCCTCCAGAAGACTAGGCATATCCCATATAATTCCTGAGCTCAGGCAGGAGATGGGTCAGCCTCCATGGGGCTCTGTGGCTTGACACTAAGACAGTTCTGTTCTGGCAGGAAGGGAATATAAATGTGACACGCACACAAATCCCTCTCGAATAGTGGTCATACATGTCGTGATTTGATTTAGGTATCATTGATCCCAAGCAATTTATTATCCATCAAACAATGCAACACACGGTATTGCCCGACAATTCGCGATCGACTCACTATATCAATCGAAGATGCAATCTAATAAAAAAAATAATTTAATCAATCTGAATTACCATCCACTCTCCTGACACTCAAAGATATTTGATTAATCAGAAGTAATCAACAAAATTCCGCCAGAGCTGTCAGTCTTGGTGGACTCAATCTATTGAGAGCTGACTAGAGTGATTGTGTTTGATTTTTTTTTCTTATAAATGTTATTTTAGTTGTATTGAATGATCAGTGGCATGATCCTATCGCTACTTGTGTGGCCACCATTCCTGAGCCGACCACAAACCTGTTTGATAGATTTTGCACTGCATGTGTGCAAGCTCACCTCAACCTGCAATACAAGTGATGTATGTCTGTTACTTGGCAGCTGTCCAAGCACTCCTGGACATCACAAATCATGGCATTCCTGCTTAAGGTGGATTGCTACGTTTGCAGTCAAATATGAGAAACACATATGTTTTATGTGTTCTATTCACACAGCATACCTAGAAATAACTTTTTTTTATTTTTTTTTGTTCTAAAATTAAAAAAATATTGTGCAAGCAGCAATTTAATTTTAACTTAAAGTTATGCAATGTGAATGAGAACATGTAACAAATATAAAACAAGTGTTATCCCAGTTTGGCTGCAGAAATGGAAATACAAAGTGTATCTGTAGGCCAATTTGTTTTCTAGTCTTGGACAGAACTATTTTTATTTATTTTTTAAGCTGGGCACAGACAACAATAAACCGACTGGTTCTAATCCTCCCCAAAACTGGTTTTGCCTATCCATACACTAAGCTTCCCACCACCTGCACAAGCATATTTTTTAGTTTTGGATAGAGTGGGTAAGGGATCATTCTGTGATTCCCATTGAGGAAATTGGCTTTCCCTAGTCCTTGTGACAGCCATACAAGTAATAGCCGGGGGATGGGTGGAATTTGTCATGACCATACTGGAAAGCATAAGCTCTGTCCAAAACTGGGGGAAAGTAAAGTTGGGCTTTAACTGAAAGGAGTTTTATACAATGAAAATGTTAATCCTGCAGGAACTGTGACACCCTTGTATATAATATCAGATGAGAAAAATCTATTGTGTGTTTTTTCTTTATTTTATACTTTTATTTTGGAATGTTATTGTATAGTTACACGTTGTTGTTTGTCCTCTGGCAGGGGGTGAGACTGCGGAGATGCCAGGCATGTACGCCCGGGGCGAGTATGACCTGGCCGGGTTTGCAGTAGGAGCGGTGGAGAGGGGCCACATGCTGCCATTACTGGACAGGATCACAGAGGGAGATCTGGTTATCGGCGTGGCTTCCTCTGGAGTCCATAGCAATGGTTTCAGCCTGGTGAGGAAGATTGTAGAGAAGTCGGGCCTGGGCTTCTCCTCTCCAGCCCCCTTTGGCTGTGGGACGCAGACTCTTGGTGAGTGTGCGCAGTGTCACTGGACTAACTGTTCAATGAGTAAGTTCAGCTTAAAATAAGCATGTTCCTTTTTATGTAGAAATAATCTGGCCACGTGCATCCTGTAACGGATCTGGTGACTGAAATCTTCTCTCTTGTAGAGCTAGGAGCAGCGCCGATGTCTGACACTTCTGGGTGTGTTGGCTAGTACGTTCCCCGCTGAGCACTGTGGTTCCTTCTGCTGAGTGCTATGTCTCTAAAGGACACAGTGATGTAGCAGCTGGCTGGAGGAACCAGAGCACCCAGTTGGGCACCAGGAATCCAGTACACCGGAGAGTATTAAATTATTATCACTTCTGTTCCATTACATAAAGGATTTCTTTTACTCCTCTTAGGGTGTGTCAACAGGCTTTTAGGCTTGTGTCGATGGCATCAGTTTGAGATGTTTCTGAAATCATGGCTGCCTAATATGCCCGATTGGAGAGCTGCTGACGCCTCTGCCCGATTGTGTTCAGCCTGGCCAGTGTGTTCTATAATTTTTTTTTTTTTGGACCTCCATTCAAAAAAGTCTCGTTCTGACTGTAGCCTCAACTGTTGGAGGCGTGCTAGGCTCAACGCACATGCGCCCTTGTTTTTATAATTTTTCTCAGCCCAAATTATTTCTCCTTGTCCCGCTTGTTTTTAGTAGTGGGATCTCTCCCAGCGAGTGGCCTGTAATTTTCCTCGACCAAGTCGCTCCAGGTGTGCTTGCGCATGATGGGGAATTAGTAAAACAGCTGATGATGTAACTGCACTGAAAGTGACAGCATTCTTATGAGGTCCAGAGAAATGATAGAACACCAGCCCGGATTGCCTTAGTGCATACGGAGGCGATCCGGGCTGGTCATATTTTCAGTGGTGGGCGCTCTAGTAGCCCCTTTGTTAATCTGGCCCTGGCTGTGACCAATGCAGGGTTTTTTAAATTTTTTTTTTTTTTTTTTTTTAT
>NW_017306552.1:1064110-1071429 GCF_000935625.1 Nanorana parkeri
CAAAGGTAGCCAAGCCCTCTAGAAACTCCCAGGTTGACCATCTGGAAATCTGAAAAGTAGTTTTCACTGTTGCAGTATTCAAGATCTATGAGAAGCTAAGGGCAAATTTAGCCCATCAAGCTCCAACTGTTCCGACAAATATCACTTTTGGGTATATTGCCTACTTAAAATGGTTACAGAAATAAGAGAATATTCACCCAGTCCACCAATGGCTACCTAGTCGAGACAACAGTCTTGTGTTTGGCAACTCTCTGACACCCTAGAGACTTCTTGTAGCTGAACATGCTCCACGGACAGAGCATTTGGCCGAGTTGGTTTTCTTTCAGACAGTCACTGTTCTTTTCCTTAAAGATAAGCTGGTGCTCTCCCTCCGTAGGCAAGGTCTGCCATCATGGTGATGAGGTTTAAGGTACCGGGTCACCAGGGGCAAAGGGGCTTTTCAGCAGCATCAAGGTCTAGTGCGGCTTAGCGGTTCCTGGATGAAGGCAGAATCCCATGTGTATCTCAAAGTTTACTCTTCAGTTTTATTCTTAGTGTATTTTTTTTGTTATGGCCTATTATAGAATCAGTGAATAGTAATCTTAAAAGGGCAAAAAATCTGCTAGATTTGCATTTTTTCTTTTTAATGTAGTGTGAACCTAGGTGTCGGTAGCACTATAGATGTGTAGAGGTACAATACATTATTTGTCAGTCTTCATAGCACATTATTTTTTTTTTCTTTACAGGAGAGATTTTACTCACTCCAACTAAAATCTACAGCAAAACCCTCTTACCCATCCTTAAATCGGGCCACGTGAAAGCCTACGCACACATCACTGGGGGCGGACTGCTGGAGAACATTCCCAGGATTCTGCCTGCAGCCCTCGGGGTCACTTTAGGTAAAAATTAACAAAAATGATGATGAAATGAGGATCACAGCTCACTTTGCTCGTACAATGATTATCCTCCCACATTAAAGAAAATAGGAAAGTTGTGGGAGTTTTGTCTGTTTTTTTTTGGTTTTACTTTAATACTTCAGATTGAATGTTTGGGTCTCAAAATTGCTTTCCTCTCAGTGGTCTGCTCGAACACAATCTCCCCAGCTTCTAAATGTACGTGGCTGTTGGCACCCTTCCTCCTGGCATCCCCCAATCAGCTGATGAAAGGGGCCAGTTGGAAAATTCTCAGTTGAGCGTTGAATGCAGCCAATCGGCTGCTCTCTCCTTTCAGGTATTCTGACGGGCTGCTGTCAAAATACAATGCAAACAGTGGGGGATTCGTCCGTCAACGCTCATAAGCGATGATGGAGGAATGTTCTAAATTTTTTTTTTTTTTAAACCGCAAGCTGAATTAAACAAAAAAAAAGTGTATACCCCGCTTAAGAGTACATATAGAAATCTTTCATATGCAAGCTGAATAATTTTAGATTTTTGATTAAGCTCCATCCATGACTGATTCTAATTTTATGAATTGAAATGTGAGATGAGTGATTTTGGAGTAGCAAACAGTTCTAGACTTCTTCACAAAAGGCCACGATCTCCATCTTATTATAGCGATCATGTTTTCCCATAACTATGCGTAATCTTCTTTTCAGATGCTCTTTGCTGGAAGGTTCCAGGGATATTCTCCTGGCTGCAGAAGCAGGGAGGTCTATCCGAGGATGAGATGAGTCGGACCTTTAACTGCGGGATTGGTGCTATATTGGTGGTGGAGAGGAGACAGGCCGAGGAGGTTCTGAGGGAACTCCAGGCAGCGGAGGATGTGTGGACTATCGGAGAAGTGATTTCCCACCCTGCGGGTATTGTATTTATTTGGGTTAAAGCAGAAGAATATTGTGTTACAATGAGAAGCTACCAGAACGCGAAATAAAATCAAGTAGTGACACTTTTGCCCGCTTTCCTTGCCATGAAAGAGCAGCCGATAGGGACTTGCGTGCCTCACACCCTGAAAAAATGTTTTTGTTTTGCTCTCCCCTCGCCACTATATCTCACTGAAGGACCAAATGGGTCCCCCCCCCCCCTTTTTTTAAGACCCAAGATGCTACAAGGGGTGGGGTAGCCAAATAGAGGTGCTTTGGTGACTACGCTGATGCTTCATAGAGTGCAGTGAGTGTAGTCACCATAGGACGGGAAGTGTTACCGACCAGGATTACCAGGTGAAAAGAAAGGTAAATCAGCCTCGGAGAGAAAACAAATGCAGACAATACATCTCAAGACTGGTACGCTGCAGCATATCACATTTTTGTTCTTGGGATTAGATGCAATTTAATTTACCTGATGTCAATCTAAATCTGACTGACTGCTAGAGGTTACTGACAATTACACATTGACTTGTATGGAACAGAAAGGGTAGTTGTATCTCTGAAATGCCATTGTGGTTAAGTGATGTAGTCATTTTAGATGTAGTTTTGTATTCAGGTGATGAGTGGCCCGGCTAAGTGTCTTATTGTATTTCTCCGATAGATTCTTGCAGTGTGAAAGTCAGAAATCTGATGGCAGCTCTGCATGGGATGAACATACAGCCACAGAAATATGTACCCCTGTCAGGCTGTGATGGAGCGGACCAGGTGACTGAAGGAAAAGCTAGAGTAGCTGTTCTGATCTCTGGGACTGGTAAGCATTCAAGCTGCTCAAACGTTTTACAAGAACTATGTCTACCTCACACCTAAGCATGGATTAATGATTCCTGGAAATTTAAGGCTGCATATCCGCACGGATGATCTACTGTAGCCTCTTTGCAGCCATTTTCTGTCTACTTGCATGCTGTCCTGCAATGGCTGCTTGTCCTTTTTTTATTAGGCATGCCTCTTTTGTGATTGTGCAGAAACATCCTGGTCACACTATCGCTTTCATGGCGGAGCTGTCATGTATTAGAAGCCTATCTTTAAGGAAAAATAAAACCTTCCCCTTGCCGTGGGGTTGCCTGGTCTAGGGTATTGGATAATTTTAGTTTTACTTGCCTGATCCCCACATCTGCTGCAGTCTGTGTGCACTACGTTTTTTGGAGCCTCTCTCGGCTTCCTCACTTATAATGCAAAACTATGGGAGGTTTTTTTTTTTGTTTTTTCTCCCCTGAAAAAAGGTTTTTAAAAAAGTTACTTGAACATGTGAGATCTATGAGCTGTTGGGTTTACACATACTATGTGAATTTCCTGGGATTAAATCAAGAACGCTGCCTAGCAAACATTTGGCAAGAAAAAAGGTAGAAACTGATCAGTTTGATGGATGAACATTACTAAAGCTTCCATCCTTTGGTCTGCAAAACTCTCCTTACGGACAGGCAGTTCATGCATCACGATGCAGAGCAGGTCTGCTGTGTCCAAATGATGTCCCATAGAGGCAGCCAGGAACAGCTTTAGAGAAAAGATGAATGCAAACACAGACCATGCTGCTACAGGATTTCTCTTCAGAAACGGCAACCCGCCATTTTCTGCACAGGCTGCTGGGACAAGTGCAAATTCCTAATGTTGTGGTGACTGGTGCACTGCACTGCAGCACTCCTTTTTTGTCAACTTTGCGTTCAAAGTTTAATACTGAACATGTACAATACAGACATTATGAAAATGTATTTTGAGCCGAGTCAGAATCTTTATTTTTTTTATTTTTTTTTCTTGCCACAGGTACCAATATGGAGGCATTAATGAGAAGCACTAAATCTCCCAGCAGTGCTGCCCAGATCACCCTGGTGATCTCCAACAAGGCCGGAGTCGGAGGACTGCAGAAGGCAGAGGCAGCTGGTATTCCAACTAAGGTGATTGGCTGGCTCCTCAGTCATGTGACCTAATTTGGTCTCTGTGATGCAAAGAAACCAGTCAAAAAAAGTTTCCCAACCACTTTAATTTAATTGGTCTAAAATTGGGTTACAATCGGCAACTACTCCACTAATACTCCTACCCCCCAATTTCCTTCCTGAAAAGCCCTGTGTTATGTAAATAGACCAATGCCGGGTCATTGCTTTAGGGTTACCATCTTTGTCTAAGCGTAACCAAACTGGAAGAAAGGAGGTGCTGTGAGACACAAGTCGAACCAGTGTGATTTAGTCATTATGAGCGCAGTGAAATGAAGTGCTGTTTCCATTATTTTATTGTAACCAAAATTCTTTCTTCAGTCTGGGTATCTAAAGTAGTTTGTACATGAAAAGCACACATTTAAGGGCTAAGGGACATGCACATCTTCAGATATTGTACGGATAAAAATGACAAGTCACTTATCCAGCTGATCACCTGATCCATGAGCAGAGGGATAAATTGTGAGTGGATTGGTACATCTCCCTTCCCCCAGTAATCTGGCAACACACACACACCCACACCACCCACACCATTATAAATGCATGTTGTTTACCACGACAGTAGAAGTGACTTTTTTCTGAAGATACGGGTAAACGCCGCGATTTAACAGCCTTTGTACGTGGGATGATTGTTGGCGCTCGGAGCCATGGAGCGAGTTATCGGCAAAACAGCAGAATTCGTTAAATGTTCAAGAGCAGCTGTTGTTAAAGTGTTTAAAGACTGGACTGTCAGCCGAAAATCTGGGTCTGAACGTGCGAATTGTGGCCGTCAGCGACTAGTCAATGTTAGGGCAGAACGGAGAGTGGCAAGACTGGTACAAGACAACAGAAGGGCAACAGTGCATCAAATTACTGCAGATCTTAATCAGGGATCCTCTCAAATGATCTCTGAACGCACTGTTCGCCGTACACTGCATCGTATGGGATATGGAAGCCGAAGGCCTGTTCGAACACCTTTGCTGTCTGCAGTTAACAAGATAAAACGTCTCCCATTCGCACAGGAACACAAGGATTGGACAGTCGAGCATTGGAAAAAAGTCATGTGGTCCGATGAATCACGTTTCCAGTTGCATCATGCAGATGGCAGAGTGAGAATTTGGCGGGAACAGCATGAAAGCATGCACCCCACATGCATGAGTACAACCCTTCAAGCTGGTGGGGGCAGTGTTATGGTTTGGGGCATGTTTTCCTGGCATGATTTGGGCCCTTTAATTCGTGTGGAACAAAGTCTGAATAGCACAATATACCAAAGTATTGTTGCTGATCAAGTTCATCCTCATGTTGATGGCGTATCCCAACGGTGATGGCTTCTTCCAACAAGACAATGCGCCATGCCACGGCGCTCGTGTTGTGCAGGAGTGGTTTCAAGAACATGAGGGAGAATTTACCTTGCTTAGGTGGCCCCCACAATCACCAGATCTCAATCCAATTGAGCATTTGTTGGACGAAGTTGAAAGAGCCATCAGGCAGCTGGTTCCACAACCATCAAATCTCACAGAACTGGACAGTGCTATTCATCAGGCATGGTGTCAGATTCCTCGCATCACCTTTCAACATCTCGTGGAGCCAATGCCAAAAAGAATCGCCACAGTATTGAAGGCAAAAGGTGGCCCAACGAAGTACTGATGGGGTGGTCATAATAATCTGGCCACTCAGTGTGTGTGTGTGTGTGTGTGTATATATATATATATAGATATCTCTATATATAGATCGATAGATCTATATATAATTAGTAAATTAATATACAAACCTGTTGTTTTTTAAACTGACTTCGTAGACTTCTAAATACATTCCACACTTCAGGTCATTGACCACAGACAGTACAGCAGCCGGGAAGAATTTGACAACGCCATCGATAAGGTTCTGGAGGAATTCTCTATCCAATTTGTGTGTCTGGCCGGCTTCATGAGGATTCTGTCAGGGCCATTTGTCAGGAAGTGGAGCGGTGAGTGAGGTTTATTGATTCCTACTTATAAGTGCATGAGTATGTCTGTATTTTTATTTCATTTTTACATGAGGAGGTCTCTTAACAGGTTCACAGTGTATTTGCGACCCCCTGCGCCTGAAATCCTGATCACCCAACTGATTTTTACACTAAACGGACACATCAAGAAGTGGTTTGGGTCAGGTTTTAGTCTGTTGCAGAACTATTTTAGAGCAACTGAAGGAAAATGTATGAACCAAGCTGTAACCTTGTAGTAAAATATATCTGAGGTCAATCTAAACATTAAAAAGTAAGAAACTAAGAAGCTGTGCAGCATCTCAAACATTCTAATAATAATATACAGCGCTAAATTAAAGTTAACCAAAATGCAATCATGCATTAACCCCTTCATGACTGAGCTAGTTTTCAGTTTCTGTTCATAAATGACTGACACGCTTTTTACATTTTTGCTGTGTGACTCTTCCACGGCAGTAATATACATTCTTACTAAATGTACCCACACATATTATATATTGTTTTTTAGAGGGCAGATAGGGCTATATAATTATATCAGACATGTACCTAACGCCTCACTTAGTTTGAATCCAAATATAAAAAATGAGGGGAAAAAAACGAAACACTTTTTTTCACAAGTTTTGATTATTTTTTTGAATTTTTTTTATAATTCTAGTATAAAAATATATTTATAATTTTTTATTTTCCTAATTTTGTTTTACACTTTATTTTTTTTAATACTTTGTAAAAAAAAAAAGTAAAAACAAACTTTTTTGTCAGTTTATATCAAGCAGTCACTATGACTGCTTGATAACTTTTTTTAATTTTTGGCTATTATGAGGCTGCTCCAAACTTAGGAACAGCCATAATAACCATAGAGACTGATCCTGACAGCATATCAGATTCAGATCTCACTAAAGCTCTTTGATCGTGCCTAGACATCAGAAATGATACATTTCAAGCAAAGAGATACATTGCATCTCTTGTATCTCTTTGCTTGAGATGTATCACATAGCTTCATAAACATTGGGCCAGTCTATGGAGCTGTCAAAACAAATAGCAGGGAGGTGAATCACTCTGCTGCCTCTCTGCTATTTTCAGCTGTCAAATACCAGAGTATTGACTTAATGAAAGAAATAAGCTTTTACAAAAACTTAACTATTTCATCAATGAATGCCTCAATGCTGAGGCATTCATTAATGACTGGTAACCGCTGAGAATCAGCAGTTACCGATATTACAGAGCCTGATTTAACTCGTCACGTACAGTGCACATGGCCAGTCATATAGGCACAAAGTGCCGGGACGTACAGTGTACGTCTCCCGTCACGAAGGGGTTAATATGAACCTAGAAAAACAATGAATGTGGAAAATGACAGTACTCATAGAAAGTGCAGACCACTGAAAAAGTGTAAGGAAATTCTCATATCGGAATTGGATATCCCATGGCTAAAATAATGGCGATGTGGAATATTCCTTTTTTTTTGTGGCGTCATATGTTATAATGGCTGTGTATATATAGAATTAATAAACAAATATATATTAAATAACAAAAGGAAAAAAAAAAAGTTCATGATACTGATGCTTATATCAATCCACTGATTTTTATTTATGTG
>NW_017306552.1:1072620-1102627 GCF_000935625.1 Nanorana parkeri
ATGTGGTCCGATGAATCACGTTTCCAGTTGCATCATGCAGATGGCAGAGTGAGAATTTGGCGGGAACAGCATGAAAGCATGCACCCCACATGCATGAGTACAACCCTTCAAGCTGGTGGGGGCAGTGTTATGGTTTGGGGCATGTTTTCCTGGCATGATTTGGGCCCTTTAATTCGTGTGGAACAAAGTCTGAATAGCACAATATACCAAAGTATTGTTGCTGATCAAGTTCATCCTCATGTTGATGGCGTATCCCAACGGTGATGGCTTCTTCCAACAAGACAATGCGCCATGCCACGGCGCTCGTGTTGTGCAGGAGTGGTTTCAAGAACATGAGGGAGAATTTACCTTGCTTAGGTGGCCCCCACAATCACCAGATCTCAATCCAATTGAGCATTTGTTTGACGAAGTTGAAAGAGCCATCAGGCAGCTGGTTCCACAACCATCAAATCTCACAGAACTGGACAGTGCTATTCATCAGGCATGGTGTCAGATTCCTCGCATCACCTTTCAACATCTCGTGGAGCCAATGCCAAAAAGAATCGCCACAGTATTGAAGGCAAAAGGTGGCCCAACGAAGTACTGATGGGGTGGTCATAATAATCTGGCCACTCAGTGTGTGTGTGTGTGTGTGTGTATATATATATATATAGATATCTCTATATATAGATCGATAGATCTATATATAATTAGTAAATTAATATACAAACCTGTTGTTTTTTAAACTGACTTCGTAGACTTCTAAATACATTCCACACTTCAGGTCATTGACCACAGACAGTACAGCAGCCGGGAAGAATTTGACAACGCCATCGATAAGGTTCTGGAGGAATTCTCTATCCAATTTGTGTGTCTGGCCGGCTTCATGAGGATTCTGTCAGGGCCATTTGTCAGGAAGTGGAGCGGTGAGTGAGGTTTATTGATTCCTACTTATAAGTGCATGAGTATGTCTGTATTTTTATTTCATTTTTACATGAGGAGGTCTCTTAACAGGTTCACAGTGTATTTGCGACCCCCTGCGCCTGAAATCCTGATCACCCAACTGATTTTTACACTAAACGGACACATCAAGAAGTGGTTTGGGTCAGGTTTTAGTCTGTTGCAGAACTATTTTAGAGCAACTGAAGGAAAATGTATGAACCAAGCTGTAACCTTGTAGTAAAATATATCTGAGGTCAATCTAAACATTAAAAAGTAAGAAACTAAGAAGCTGTGCAGCATCTCAAACATTCTAATAATAATATACAGCGCTAAATTAAAGTTAACCAAAATGCAATCATGCATTAACCCCTTCATGACTGAGCTAGTTTTCAGTTTCTGTTCATAAATGACTGACACGCTTTTTACATTTTTGCTGTGTGACTCTTCCACGGCAGTAATATACATTCTTACTAAATGTACCCACACATATTATATATTGTTTTTTAGAGGGCAGATAGGGCTATATAATTATATCAGACATGTACCTAACGCCTCACTTAGTTTGAATCCAAATATAAAAAATGAGGGGAAAAAAACGAAACACTTTTTTTCACAAGTTTTGATTATTTTTTTGAATTTTTTTTATAATTCTAGTATAAAAATATATTTATAATTTTTTATTTTCCTAATTTTGTTTTACACTTTATTTTTTTTAATACTTTGTAAAAAAAAAAAGTAAAAACAAACTTTTTTGTCAGTTTATATCAAGCAGTCACTATGACTGCTTGATAACTTTTTTTAATTTTTGGCTATTATGAGGCTGCTCCAAACTTAGGAACAGCCATAATAACCATAGAGACTGATCCTGACAGCATATAAGATTCAGATCTCACTAAAGCTCTTTGATCGTGCCTAGACATCAGAAATGATACATTTCAAGCAAAGAGATACATTGCATCTCTTGTATCTCTTTGCTTGAGATGTATCACATAGCTTCATAAACATTGGGCCAGTCTATGGAGCTGTCAAAACAAATAGCAGGGAGGTGAATCACTCTGCTGCCTCTCTGCTATTTTCAGCTGTCAAATACCAGAGTATTGACTTAATGAAAGAAATAAGCTTTTACAAAAACTTAACTATTTCATCAATGAATGCCTCAATGCTGAGGCATTCATTAATGACTGGTAACCGCTGAGATATTGACTTAATGAAAGAAATAAGCTTTTACAAAAACTTAACTATTTCATCAATGAATGCCTCAATGCTGAGGCATTCATTAATGACTGGTAACCGCTGAGAATCAGCAGTTACCGATATTACAGAGCCTGATTTAACTCGTCACGTACAGTGCACATGGCCAGTCATATAGGCACAAAGTGCCGGGACGTACAGTGTACGTCTCCCGTCACGAAGGGGTTAATATGAACCTAGAAAAACAATGAATGTGGAAAATGACAGTACTCATAGAAAGTGCAGACCACTGAAAAAGTGTAAGGAAATTCTCATATCGGAATTGGATATCCCATGGCTAAAATAATGGCGATGTGGAATATTCCTTTTTTTTTGTGGCGTCATATGTTATAATGGCTGTGTATATATAGAATTAATAAACAAATATATATTAAATAACAAAAGGAAAAAAAAAAAGTTCATGATACTGATGCTTATATCAATCCACTGATTTTTATTTATGTGCTCCATTACTCCGGTTATTACAAATCCACAGGAATCATCCACTATACAGGTGTGATGCCTCTCCATGTAGCCCCCCCCCCCAGCCAGGGTTAACTCACCAGCTATCCAGGACCTTATAATGAACAAGAAGAATATTGCAACTTCAAAACCAATATTTAAATTCCAGCCACTCCAAACCTGTTGTATCAGGAAAAAGAAACCAGGAAGCTCCGTAGTGTAAAACTAAACACTTCAATAAAAGTTTAAGAACTATAAAACACAAACTTTTCTGGTGCTACAGCGTCACCAAACTATTGCGCTCAATCCTCCTCTCCTGTTGCCTCTGAGTAGGAGTATGCTTTTGTATGGGATGACATCACTGAGCCTGCCCAGAGTAGCCCTTGTAGTAAATCTGTTTCACCGCTGCTCCTGTTTAGGCATTTTCTGTGCACCTGAATTGATGTCCCCCGATCTTAGCCTCCTCTCCGTCAGCCATTCGTACATGGCCTGTTCTACTGTAAACTCCACTATAGGACCTTATATGGGATATTAAATGATTCTGGTAAACGTCAGGCAGGTCTTGTAGAACATGGGGTTTCACTTTAGCCTTAAGGAGAAACTGTCATGAAAGAAAAAGGCCATTGCTGAGCTTTCCTTCTAAAAATGCTATTTGCCAGGCTGTCTTACTGACCCCCCTTCCTTAACCGTGATCGTGTTTCTTTACAAAGGAACCCATCTGGTCCATCCCACAAATTCTTACCTTGCCAGACTTACTCCATGGTCTCTACTGCACTAGGCAGATTATATGATCGTTCAGTATAAATGATCTTTTCAAAAAGCCTTTTCCATGTGCTGAGCCTATACAATCTGGTGCACATCATGCGAGTACAAGAAGACAAGCACGTACAAAGTAGGTGGATGGGTCCATGTCTGGCTTATATAAAAAAGAAACAATATATGTCAGGAAAAAGAGGTGGATGGACAATCTTCTAAACATGCTATCTGCCTGGCTGTCATGGTGATCCAGTGGCTGTAATACTGAATCACTATCTAGTTCTGGCAAATAAAGCCAGAATGTCTGACCTGCACTTTTTTTGTGTGTGAGAATCGGCCAGTATTAAAGACAGAGGATAAACATGACAGCCAGACAACTTAACTGGTCAGCAGTGGCAGCCTACTTATTGCTCCTATGCATGGTTTTATTTTATCATTTCAGTCCAGCCAAGCACAGGCCCTTCCTCCCATCTGAGTGGCCTTGTGCAATGGTTTCTTCTGTAGAAACATACCTCTTTGCACTTCCTATACACTCTTTGTCGCTTCCTGACCATCACACCTTTTTATGAGCTTGTTGAACATTTCGTTCCAAAACCATGTACAATTAATAGAGCACATTGACTAACATTCGCATCCAAAGACATTTTGGATAATTGTGCTCTTCCAACCTTGTGACAACCATTTGTGGAAGATCCTTTTCTGTTCCAGCATGACTGTCTCCATGTGTACAAAGACATGGTCTGCACAAACACCTCAGGCCGCTCGAGTTCCTCCACACCAGATACCTGAGCCTAACCCTATTAAATCTGTAAGAAATAAGTCAAGGCAACTGGACTTGCTGTATTTTTCTTGGATGTGTCACTGGTCATCCAACCAGCTTTCTCCATTCAGAATTACCAGAGAATTTTCATTTTGAATTGAGAAAGCTGGTCGGATGTCCAGTGACACGTCCAAGAAAAATACAGCAAGTCCAGTTGCCTAGACTTATTTTTTTACAGATATACCATGACCTGGATGAATGAGAACCTTCACAGACATAACCCTATTCAACTTCTCTGGGATGAATTGGAAAGCCAATTTGGGAGTCGAGCCTTCTAATCTTACATTAGTACCTAACCTTAATGAATGTTCTCTGGGCTGAATTGGCACAAATTCCCACAGATCTACATCCATAATGTTATGGAAAGCCTCCCAGAAGAGTGGAGGCTGATATAGCCACAAATATATTATTGGCCATAGTTTTGGAATGGGATATCCAACAGAGCTATAGGTGTTGTGATTCACAAACTTTCACCATATTGTATATATTGGAATTTGTCTGCCTGTCACCAAACTACAGTCTTATATTTTATTATTTTTAGCTACTGTTACTTTTCTAAATTGTCAGTAATGAAAATCTGTTCCGTCTCCGCAGGGAAGATTCTTAATGTCCACCCATCGCTGCTGCCGTCATTTAAAGGAGCCCATGCACACAAGCTGGTTTTGGAAGCTGGAGTGAGAGTCACTGGATGTACGGTCCATTTTGTGGCTGTAAGTATCCAGCTCTGCTTTTACCTTGCAGGACTGTACGATTTCTTATCTGTTTTTGTTGTAGTTCTATGAACTATTACTGTCATACCTAGTAAAATAAATGTACTATTTGTTGGGTAAAAGTACAAGAGTAACCCTGGGGCTGATTCATATATAATAGGAGTTTCTGTGTTGCCTATAGAACCGGCTTTTATAGATTTTAGCTTTCCCTTTTCAAGTGTAGTTTAGTCATTATTACCATCTTGTCTTGAATTGTCTTCCTTCTATTGTAAAGCGCTGCGCAAACTGTTGGCGATTTATAAATCCTGTATAATAATAATCTGTGCATCCATGGGTCCATAAATGTTACTATGTATGCTGTGACTATTTTGCAGGAGGAAGTTGATGCTGGGGCCATTATCTTTCAAGAAGCTGTTCCAGTGGAGTTTGGGGACACAGAAGAGACTTTGTCAGAAAGGGTTAAGAAGGCCGAGCATCGAGCCTTTCCTGCTGCCTTGCAGCTTGTGGCCAGCGGGGCGGCACAGCTTGGAGTAGATGGCAAAATCTGCTGGGACAGGACTCCTGCCAACAACTAGATTCCAACAGACTTATTCAAATGAAGGAATGCAAAGTGCAGTAACGAAACCCACATGAGCCGACTGCAGTAATCTGATTGATTGCTATGGCTGATAATCCAGGTAACTAATATTATGCAGTGCACCAGCCAGGACTTGATGGTACTATTAAGTATACCACTGATGGTCATCATTTCAGGTACTAGTAATGGCCCTCCAGTCATTGGCACTCTGGTATTAAACTGGAGCAAAGAAAGCATCTTTTTTTCCCCCATAGCAACCAATCTGATTTAAGACCCAAGAACACTATGTGCTGTGACTTGCATTTTTCTGCACTGCATCAATGCCAGTTGCCACATGGCTACATTGAGGGGAATATATCAAAACTGGAGCAGACAATCTGGAGCAGCTGTGGATGGCAACCAATCACCATCCACCTTTTCATTTTTAAACTTCAGCTGAAGAGAGAAGCTGATTGGTTGGTTGATAAGGGCAACTGCTCCCAGATTCTTCTGCTCCAGTATTGATAAATCCCCCCATTTGTTGTCTGTGTGTGCATCGCAGCATTATTCTGCTGTGCACTGGATGACAACGGACGTCTTCATATGCAGCACACTGCTCTACTGTCCAGAGACCTGAACAATGTGTACATGTTATAGTCTTCCCAAAAAGTACAAACTGAAATATTGCATTGCCCCCTCCCAATCTGGCAAAATGGACAGTAGCTTGTGTGCTAAAATTCAGCATTTGAGTTTGCAGGCAGTGTGAATGGGCTCTAAAGGAAACCCATAAGCTGCTACTGCTGACCTGCATCCAAGAATACACATTGCCTGCCTGTGTCTGCTTTGTCATTTTCCTGAGTTTGCAGTCGGGAACAAGCTGTCAAAATGCCATCTGCATAGTTGCTCCAGGTCAGTGGTTGTGAAAGACGGTGGATCAGCATGACGGTCAGCCAGCTTTTTCCAGGTTCCCATGAAAAGTTAATTCTCAAACAATACTTTTTTTTTTTTTTTTTTTTTTTTTAATTCAACCTCTTATGTATATTTCAGCTTTATAATAAGTGTGCATATGTTTCCTTTCCACAAAGACACTTCTTTATTAAATGCAGCAAAATACATACAATGTTGCACTCATTTATTCATTCCCTATTCAACTGTGTCCTTAAACATGTGTTTAAAAACCTGTTGTATGTCTTCTGTTCCAAATTTTTTTTCTACATTCCATTGTGGGATAGGTTACCATTAATTCCATCACCCTGCCCCTACCGGCCATAAAGCTAACTCTGAGTAAAACTAATGCTCACTGGTGACTGCAGAGTTTTGACATGAGGTGTGTTGTACCACTGCAGAGAGATCACTGCTTTCTCACAAAGAGGAACTATCCCACTCGGCAGCTGCTGGCAGGGGGACAGGCTTTTCTACTCTGCTTGTGGCTGTTAAAGCAAATTGTAAGTCTTTGCACATCTTTTGTTTTGATGGTCCTGGAGTGTATTTAAGCCGAAAGTTCACTGGATTTTAAATACTAGTCGTCTGACTTTAACCCTGACTCTGTGACTTCAATACAAGTCAGTGACTTGTAACAAGTAAGCAGGGCACAAAGTTGCTAAAGCCTCAAGTGCTTATCTCTGTACTGAAGCAAAAGGATAGGCATGGCAACCGAGCAGCCAGTATTTTCAGAATAAGCGAAGGCGGTCTTCATGTGCCTTTTAAGAAAGGTTTGCATAAAATAGAACATTCAGTACGTCACCCATACTCAATACATAAGTTACGGATTGTAATCTGTACATACACATTGTAAACCTCCTGTCATAATAAAATTGTATATATGAGGTTTGGTACATCTTGTCTGAATTGTCACTTTTTATGTGGTTTATAAATGTGAAGCTAGTTTACTTGGATTGTGACATCATTTAATTGTTTACAAATCTAAATGTGCTCAGTTGATGGGTGAGTAGTAGTGAGGGGTGAATACGTATATGAAGTGCAGGGGTATAGGACAGGGCCTAAGAAAAATGAATATGGTCAGTCCTGTCCCCCGCACTGTCAATCATTGTGCTTCTAAAGTGACTACCTGACTTGATGCCACCTGCCTACAGAATACCAGAAGTAATCAGTCTTCTGTCCTCCAGGATATGTGGCTGTCGGTCCCTAAGTGTATTGTTCCGCTGGACACCAGATGCAGAGCTTTGGCTATAGCCCTTGGTTCAGCTTCTTCCATGTACTCGGTGACAGGGACCTCTGAGCCTGCAAGGACTGTCTCTTGTAGCACTGTAGGTCCGGGAGAGGAGATGCCACCCTGTGAATAAAACACGTGGAACAATATAAGATGTAAATTGTACTCTCCATAGACATCAGCTTATTAGGATTGCAAAACCATCCTTGCAAATGTATAGAACGCTTTACAGTGTTTGGAAGATTTGTGGCCCCGAGGATAGTTGGGTTGTGCCTGCATGTCTAACTGCACTTAAGTCCAAATCTGGGCTGCTTTAAAATGCACACATGCTGTATCATTCCTCCCCACCACACACTTCTTGGATTAAATGCTTCTTTTATATAGGGGTTTGGAAATGAGTACAAATATCCATCCTATTCCTGGCTTCCCTGACAGCCCATGCTCTTTTTTTTTTTTTCTCTTTCCTGCGCTCTCCAACATCCCAGGGTGTGAACAGGTCCTTGTCAATGTCAAGTACAATGCAGGCCTTCTGGTCCTGCATTGTATGTGATGATGTTGGAGAGACTGCATCTAGAGGAATGGTGAAGAGAAGCAGTTGGGGGGGCAGGGGCGGGTGGTGTGTGGGTGTCAGAGGAAGCCTGTGAGACTGGGGAATAAACTATATTGTTCACCTTATTTATCACCCCTTAGAGCAGGGGTAGGCAAATTGCAGCCCTCTATGGTGAAACTACATATCCAGTCATGCCTCTGCCATTTCAAGACCTGCCTGTGGCTGGTGGAATCTTGCAATGCTGCCTAATGGTGGTGGTAGGGCAATGCATAGGTAAAATTTACATCAACCCAGAGCAGGCAAGCTATCAGCCATAGACTTTCATTGGGACAGGCAAAGTGAAATAAACATAATGATTCTCATTTAAAGTCCAAAAGCAGCACTAATGAAATATAAAATACTCACCAGCAGGAAAGAGACCTGGCAGCCATATAGCCCCATTGCCTTCCCAGAAGCCCCTTCTGCTTTGTGTGATGAGGAAAGTTGTGCATGGAGCTTCAAAATCTTTCCTGATGAAGAAATATTAGATAATACACAGAGTTAGTCAATTCTCTGCAGCACTGGTAATGTGGAGCTTTATTGGACTGTTTTATAGACCATCAATCTTTAGAAAGCCTGTATTTTTTTGTTCTCATTTTGCTATTGCTAAAGTTCTGATTCTTGAGCATTACTTTGACCCTAGATTCTGCCTTCCTTATAACCATTCCATCATTTCTCATGGGCCTGGGATTTTGCTGTGTTATCTTACTGATTTGGAATGTCAGTTTTCATTTCTTATTTGCGTTGTAAACTTTTTGTAGCTCTCCATGCAATAGTTGCATCCTGTACCTTTCCATTTCACAAGGAACTCTTCTGACAATGTCCGTCTAAAGCCAGCCAGGCAGATCACATCGATGGAGAACTCGTCCAGCACTCTACATAATGTATTCTCAAAATCAGAATGGCATGTGAACAGCGTATGGTCGATCACCTGCATATATGAATACAAGTGCCAATGATACAAATCTGGAATGTGCCAAAGTTTTAGTTTATCAAAACATTATTTTGCACCCCTATGAAATTTTGGACAAAAAACAAAATAACGAAGCTACTACTATGATGCCGTACAAGCTGACCTAAAATAACAATGACTACACTGCATATTTTTCAATATTTGGTTACGTTTCTAGACACATGAAGAAAAAAGTACTGAGAAGGAGAAATGAAACAATGTTTTCTCATTTTATGTAAACAAAGGTATCCTCAGCATTCCTAAACATGCGTTTCCCCTGCTCATGACTGGCAACCAACTGTGAGCTAGACTAGGGAGCATGTGCACCTAAAGCTATGATCCTTTCTTTATTATACCTTTGCATGCATTATGCTTTGTGTCTGCAGACAGTTTATGTCTTCTCTACAGCAAATGTGTATGTATATGTTATAGCCAGGATCTGAGGGGCAGGTGGGCAACAGACCCAGCCGATAGAAAAAGAGTAAGTTATATAAAATCTGTTCCAACTGACGATTTGACTATTAGTAACTGGTAAAATGTGGTCCAGGACATCTTACCAGATCATAAATTGCAGAATATGCAAAATGCCCCCATTCCATAGAATATTCCCCTGCTTTTCCTGCCACACAGCAAGTTTTGATCCTACTTTAAATTTTACAGAGGGGTATGGGGCGAGAATTCCATTCAGGAATAGGATGTCATCACCCTAATAATAATATTACCATACTTCTTATTAAATGCTTACCTAGTAAGGAAGTATAGTACTTATGGCAGTGATATCTTGCTGCATAAACCTTGTGATGTTAAAAGTAGGAGCCCCATGTCAGCAGCTAGACCAGCATTTACCTATTCTTAACAGGAAGTAAATGAGCTTTAAAACAATCAAATAGGCAAATAGTTGCGCTAGGGGAAATACTGTGTAAATGGTCACCAGCTGCAACAATGTGTGATAAAAACCATAAACAATGTAACTGATATGTTGCGCTTGGTATTGCTAATCTACTGAATTAAACACCACCATGTGTATGTGATTAATTTATAAATATACCTGTGTGCTGATTAATTAGAATTGGTGATTGATGTATGATGTATCACCCTGTGTATACACTCACTCAGTGTATTGTGTGTCGGTGGGAAATGAAGACTTAATCGTCCACTGCACCGCAAATGATAAGAATAAATAAAATGTGATTGTTCTATTAGTGAAATTAGTCTGAAAAAGTGTGTATCGTGAGCCGGTGAGCCTTTAGAGAAAGTCCAGAAACAACAAAACGCGTCAAGGGCAATATCGGCTCCGTCTCCCATTGACCAGAAGGCTCGCTTGGCTGAGTGCTCCTACCACTCAATGTTTTTATATTCTTGGATCTTGTAAGTGTGACATTTTTTGGTTAAAATTAAATGTTTAAAAATCGCTGCACTTAGGAGTTTTTTCCTTTTCTCTTTCTTGTCCCCTCTTCCTGGTATTGGAAATCCCGGTTGATGGACACCGCTGCATATGCGGTGTAAGAAGTGTTAACCGGATGGGAACGAGTTTTTGGCGTGCAACCGTTTTTTTAGACAGAGTATGAGGGAATGGATGTTACACCATAACTGCAAACGATTGGTGAAGAGACTCCTCTGATACATAATTCAGCTTTTGGATCACGGAATCCTAATTGGAACTCAAGAGGACTGATAAGTACCAACATCACCCACATAATACCATCTAAGATTTGGGGTGAAACAGAAGACTGTTTGGACTGTTTTGTATTGCCGCAAGGATTGATCATATGCGAGGACTTAAATGTGTTTATTGTTATTGAGCCATTTTTTGTTTAATTTAAGGTAATGTGAATACTATTTTTAGATCGAGGGTTGCTCAGGAGCGCCGACTCCGCTTATAGAACTCAGCATCTAGATCATTGTATCCAACATTTTGGAGATGTGCTAGGATAGGCCCCCCTTAGTGTCCCACTTAATTTTCTGTCATATGATTGTAAGTTCACGGCATTTGAATATCACTGGCACAGTTATGAATTGATCACACATAACCAATTCATCGTAGATAAACTAAGGTTTTTCTCAGGAAACATATCAGTGGACGAATTAACCTAAGTGTTTGTGTCGCCCACCGGCTCACGATACACGCTTTTTCAGACTAATTTCACTAATAGAACAATCACATTTTATTTATTCTTATTATTTGCAGTGCAGTGGATGATTAAGTCTCCCATTTCCCACCGACACACAATACACTGAGTGAGTGTATACACAGGGTGATACATCATACATCAATCACCAATTCTAAATAATTAGCAAACAGGTATATTTATTAAATTAAACACATACACATGGTGATGTTTAATTCAATAGATTAGCAATACCAAGTGCAACATATCAGTTACATTGTTTATGAGCTTTAAAACAAGTCATCATTGACCTTTGTCGCTGCAGGTACCGTGGATGAATTCATCCTCAAACTTCACAGCAGAAGCACTAAGGTAATTCAAGTTAGTTTCTCTGAAGTTCAGCTTCCCATCCTACTAGTGACCCAGCAGCTCAGCTTCCCTTAGTCTCCCCTTCCAGCAGTAACACAGCAGCCTTCTAATATAAACACGGAGCAGGGCCAAGCTGCCGAGAGAGCCAACTTGGATAACTTTAACACGTGAAATGTAAGGATGAATTACTTCAGAATGCCTGGAGCTACAGAGGTCAAAGCTCATTCGGTGCTTTTGTAGAATATATGTAAATATTTGAGTATCCATAGCCTGACCACAGATTTACTTTAAGGGTAAATCCTACCACCCCCTTAAGTATACCTACCCGTGTAGGAATCCCAGCAGCCACAGCCTTCCGGAGCTCTTCCACTGCAGTCTTACTGGAGATAACAAGAGCTAGCTTAGCACTGCTGGCAAGCTGTCTTAGTGAGTTAATCAAGATCTTTAACTTCATGCCTAAAAGAGTAAGACAACTAGAAGACAGAAAAGCAAAGCAGCTACATTTATCTTCTTTGGTAATGTGAAAATTCAGGCCACCCTTGATCATGGCTACACATTGACCCCCATCACCTATCACTATTCATCTCACGGTAGCCACCCAAAACCATAAAGGCAGTAGTAGCTTCCTCTTAAAAACAAAAGGTAGATGCTGAGCTGTAGGGGCAGAGATATTTCTCTCTTCCTTCTCTATCACAAGCCTTTATTATTTTGCTATGAAACCACTTTTTTGTCCGCAGGACCTCTGGGTCTCACCACCACTGGGATTGATGTCTGGGTGACCCAAAATCATCCGTGCTGGCCAAGGACAGCAAAGTTACATAGGCAGCATGCTGAAGTGATACTCTGAACTGTCCTTGAAGAAACGCCATTAGCAGTCCCCAAACACGGTGCCACCAATTACCGATATTAGCGCCACCATCTTGATCTGTCGATATTCTGTCCTTTAGTAAGGTAATGTGAAGGCGGCTCTACAGGTCACATCACTTTTTTTTGTTTTGCTTGGATTAAAGGTATTTTGTTTTTTCAAGCAGTTATGTTATAGTGAGGGGCGAATGACACATCCATTTTTTGCATGCCCGTCATTTCATTTTCAAGTTTGTCTAATAACTTTCTGGCCCATATACAGGCGGTCCCCGAGTTACATACATCTCACCCCTACTTACAAAGGCTATTACTGTACAGCAGGGGTAGTTGTAATGCTATACAAAACACAAAAATTCCCCAGCCGCAACCTGCCATTGTGTTTTTTGTGTTTTGTATTGTTGTAAGCCTTCCCAATGTGCGCCCTGCTATAAAGGCTGGTTATAGATTCATGCATGTACCATCTTTTGTAGTTTGACTATTTTTGGTTTGGGGGACGCACTGGAGTCCCAGCGTGCATTTTTGGTTGCTGGGCCCCCAGTGCGTCCCTGCACCTTATTAGGAGGAGTTGGCTACCTCCATTTTTTGGGGACAGATAGAGCTTTCTTTTGGTGGTATTTAATCGCCACTGGGGTTTTTATTTTTTACTATAATTAGGAAAAATGACAGAAAATTTTGAAAAAAGTTTTTTTTTACATTATGTTAGGAAACATTTATTATTAACCAGTTTTTTGGTAAAATATAAAAGGCGGGGTGATGTCGGGTAAATAGACACCAAACATGTCAAGCTTTAAAATTGCGCGCACCTGCGAAATCGCAGAAAACTACCATACCCAAAATTGGCCATAGGCGACACTTTAAAAGCTTTTACCGCTCATCAGTTTAGTGTTATCAGTGATTGATGGCCCTAATATTATTGCTCTCACTGCGACGTTCGTGGCGATATGTAACATGTGCGGCGTAATGGGCGCAATCATCTTTTTTGCACGTATGCGCCCCCAACACATGTTTGCATGCGTGTATGTATGGGTGGGGACTTTAAAAAGAATAAAAAAACAAAAACATTTTTTAATGTGTAACTTTAAATGTGGTGGGGGGGGAACTTAAATCCCCCCACTAAACTTTATTGCTATCATATACGGGGGCTACTAACCCCCCCACATGTGATAGCAAAATATGTGACAGGTCCTCTTTATGGAGACATCACTGGTCTCCAAGACCCCTAATGTCACCTAGGACCCCCCAAAAGAAGCTGATGAAGCAGAGATCTGCTCCATCAGCTTCTTTCCAGCTTCTGAAGCTGGAGAGTGACATATGCTAGCCAAAAAAAACAAAAGCATTTTTTTGGCTGGAGTTACACTTAAAAATGTACCTGTTCCAACTTACATACAAATTCAACTTAAGAACAAACCTACAGTCCCTATCTTGTTTGTAACCCGGGGACTGCCTGTGCAGTATATATCTATAAACAAAATAAAAAATGTATTGGCTGGATTAGGGTTCAATACCTTCTGAGGTTTCCTATGTGATTGGTGTCAGACAGAACAGGAAATTAAGGAAAATCTCCCCACAGGTGAGGAGTGTCGTACAAAACAAAGTGAGAAGATATGTCTTTATCAGGGACACACAGCACAGAACTGATAAAGCGATAGAGGTTCTGGGCCTACTCCGTTCCAAAAAATCCCCCAATTTGCCCATTCGTACCTGTATTAGATATGAATACGGCCGCCTTCGACATCTTAGCTGGTGTTTTCTTCAAAATGACAGTTCTCAGTAGCTGGAATGTGTTGATTTTCAAAGCTTCTAAAAGATGACTGACCCGGACACGTGGAGAATCTTATCAAATAAAACAGAAGTGGTCTTCCATGTTAAAAAGGTATCTAAATCAAAGTTTTGTAGCTTAGAACAGAGTAAGGAATGGTTTGAACCCCGTCAGTTTTTTGGGGGGCTGTCTGTGACCCATACGACAGATTTTCCCTCGCATATTCCTAAAGTACATCTAAAGGCTCTGATATGATATATATGTATGTATGTATATTTATATATATATAAATAAATGAATGAATCTAAACAGTCCCGCATCCAGTTACTATGTGATATAACAGCCTCATTAGGTAAACAAAAGCTATCTTTACCTTTCCTGACTGAGCCAAATCCTCCTCCTTTTGTGTCTCACACATTCCCTGACACTGCTGATCACAGTGGGAGGTTTCAGCAACAGAGGCAGTGCTGCCAATCCAGAAAGCAATGGCTGGGTTAGCTGTGGCCGGGTGCTGATTGACAATATACAGACATTTTACAATGTTGATAACCAGACAAACTGCAACATCTTCTCCTCCCACTGTAGTGGAAGCAGGCACAGCCTACATGAGGGTGACACTGAATTCAGGAGCAGTGCAGCATCGTTGCCAACACATCACAGGAAGCTGCATTTTGGTGGACTTTACTGGCAGGATCAACAGGCATTTGTGGGACTTTGCATAAGAAAACTGTAAGCGCAGATACATACATAATTAAGTGCTGTGTCTCATATTTTGCTTTTAATGGGAGGCCATAGTTCCACTTCTACAAGCAGCAAATGAGCTTTAAATCAGGCCTTTAAATCACTGACCTCTTTAGCTCAGCTCACCAAGCCACCCTCTCCCTGTCCTGGTGAATGACATAAAGGGATATCTCAAAAACAGGGACATACCGTAATAGCAAGAAAAAATATTTGTATTAGTAGGGAAAGGCCGGAACCAGTATCAAGCTTTTTTTTTTGTAACTGTGTCCCCGTTGGAGGCTTTCCCTTACTTGCTATCACAGAGACAACATCGCCAAAAGATGAAATGAAGGAACATTTCTCCAACTGTAAAGAAATGGCAAACAAATAAATACGCAGACAGTTCTACATCTAAAAAAGTGTTGGCTGTAGATTCACTTCATACAGAATGTAAGCTTTTCTGCAATCTATGGTGGGGGTCAACTTATTTGATACAGGGGGGCTCAAATGTGGCCTCTGACATCATCAAAGGCCTACATATAATATTAGGTGAATGTAATCGGTTTTACTAATGTTAAAGCTGAACTCAAGGCAAATATGTGTAAAAAAATGCACTTTTGTTTAAAGTGGAATAAAAAAGAAAAATTGTTTATTTAGTGCCTACATTTTTGTATTGAGCTCTTGTATGTAGCAGGATTCAGGTTGGGAGAGCCGGCCGGCACTAGGCTGTGCTACAGAGTATGCGCCAACATGGACTCCGAATTGTGCTGCTGCTCCATCATTGTTCAGTCGCTCATTTTCCAATGAGGACATTTGTTCCAATCACAACTATCTAAGAGGTGTCGAAAGATGTGAAGGAACATTTCACCAATGGGGGACAAAATGGGGAAAAACACAACTGACAGATTTAACCCTTCATCACTCTATCCATAACTGATAAAAAAGGTTTTAGATTTTGGTTTACTTTAACCCAAGTTGCTCTTTTTTACGTTTTTATTTTCCCTCTGGGGACCAGCATGGCTGTACAGAATTTGATTTTGTTATTGATAAATATGACATAAGAATTCCTGAAGCGATTGATGGGTCTTCCAAGAAGGGCTATAAGAAGCAAGACAGAATGGATCAAGTTGCTCCGGACAGTGACTGTTCATTACATGTACGTCAGCTGGTCACATGCTGCGCTAGGATTTTTATTCTAGTGTCTGCTGGTATTTGACATATTTCTCATTCAAGCACCCTACTACCAAAAATGTCTCTTATTTGTGTATCACTCGGCTATAGATCCTCAAATCATCTCTGAATTGGTGCTGACACTGTCCTTCCTTCTGGTGGGTGGCTGCTTTTGTTCCCCATGGTCGCTGTGAGTGTTGTAAAGTAGACACCACTCCAAGCTCACTCCTGTGATGGACTACAATCTCAATACAGATCAGTAGGGATGCAGCGATACTTGGCATTTTCATGAGAACTACTAGGGTTGCAGCGGTTTGCAGGTGGTACCTGGCTCTGGTGCTCCACCACTCTCCTGAAATCATTAGTTGACATTGTTATAGAAAGACTGTCACATGACAATAAACAAAAATGTATCAGTACTTGCAAAACTGGTATTGATGCATCCCTTTTTTTTATATTTATAAAAGCAAAAGCATACATTAAAACAGAGATGTACAAATCACAGGAGCTCTGTGTGCTCCTTACACATGACAGCTGCCACCAACTTTTGAATTTTTCTCTAGTCTAGTCTTGGAGCTGGAAAAGTATCTGTACTTGTTCTTGTACCGAGTACTGTACTTGGTATCGGTGCATCCCTACAGATTAGTAAACTAAACATGAGATTGTAGTCCATCACAGGAGAGAGCTTGGAGCGGTGCCTACTTTACAACACACACAGGGATTATGGGGAACAAAAATAGCCACCCTCCAGAAAGAAGGACAGGGTCAGCACCATTTCTGTTAATAGTTAGGGTAGTTAAATGCATTTTTAAGATTTAGTGTCACATGCAGCTGCCCCAAGAGGCTGTTTTCACTAGGCTCAGGTACAAGTTTTATTAACTGCTTCTCCTCTTCTAAATATAGAGAAACAAGTAGTGAGACAAATGTAGGCAGCCATTGATGACCTCATTCTGACCATTTCACGGCGTAAACAAAAATCCAATTTTACCTTTTGCCAATTTTCCTTTGACCGGCAGTGCTGTAGGGGAACATGGAGCCAGCTTACTGTGCAATCAGGAAGCTGGGCAGGGAGTAATGACACGCCTCCCGGCTTCCTGATTGACCAGGAAGTCGTCTCCATGCTGATTGGCCGGGAAGCAGGCTAGCCGACTCCATGCTGATTGGGCGGAAGGCGGCTTCCCCAATCAGCTTGCAGCCGGCCGAACAGCCAGCCCGATACTGATTGGCTGAAAAGCTTGCTTCCCACACAATCAGGAAGCCGGGAAGCGAGTCTTTAACATGCTTTATGTTGTTTGTTAATGTACATTGCTTTAAGGTAGCCCATTCTTTATGAATGGGCTACCAACACCTCCAGCGCATAGGAACCCGCTCCTGACCCTTCTTCAGAAACACATCGCACGGCAGTGTGTTACTTTGTGGTGCAAAATGCTGTAACGCAGGTGCATTGCTTTAGTGTGTTCAATATGAATGCCACTGCAACACACGAATGCCTGCATAGTATGGTAATGAGCGTCATCCCAACAAAAGGGTTATTGGGGAATGGAACGCTCATCACGGTGGTGTAATTTTTTTTTTTTAACCAGTTTGTCTAGTGGTAAAAAATAACAAGTGATATTTTGTACTGTTACAGGGCAATAAATGTATTTCACTGGGTGTTATAAACTGGCCCCACAGTCCACCATGAATATCACTGTGACATTTCTATTTTTCCAGGATGTCTCTTCTGGCTATATCAGAGATATGTGTACTGAAATTACCTGAGGTATGCTGGATTAGACCTCCCACCAACCATGCTTCCTCTTCCTGCTGAATGTCCGCTAGAATCTGCTGGGCCATGGTCCTCAGCACAATGATCACAGCTCCTAATCCACAGCTAAAATTGTCCACCAGTTGCTGCTCTGACAAACCTCCCTCCTTGTACAGCCAGGAATACAATGGAGGGATCTTCCAACACAGAGCATCTGAAATGGTACAGAAATTATCCAATGTAGCATGTAGTAGAGAGCATCTTCTTAAAGGGTCAGACCACCTGACCCTATAACTAATATTTCACTTCTTGGTAGATATTGGATAGTCATGGACTATCTATGGAATATCTTTCAGGGACACTATTGATGAAATCTCTGTGCTGTGTTTCTGGTTCTGCACAATTGCTGAGCCAATTAGATGGGGTCCCAACTCTCCCTTCCATAAGTATGTAAAAAGAAAAGCTGGAACACAAAATAAATGGATAGAGACCCCTGGAACTGCCAGGTGGACAGGAAAAGACTTATGGAAGGGAAATCTAACTGTTGGAGCGTCCAAGAAATAGAAGAAGCTGGGGGTTGATCTAGCCTGTTAGGCACTACCTATACCTAAAATATCACTTTTGGGTGGCCTGTCCCTTCAAAGGGTAATCTGTTCATACATGAGCAGATCTGGCCTCCTTAAATATTTCCTTCTTAGCTGCTGGCAGTATCATCATTAACTGATTTGGCCAATGTGGTGGCTTAGGATTTTCACACCTTGCGCACATAGCTTGTAATAAACACCCAATCTGCCATGTTCCACATTTTATTAGCATATTAGCACCTTAGGCTTCTGCTCCAATACTCTTCCCATTATCACACCCGTAGGTTTGGCTATTTGCAGTGACTGATATGGTTGATCCTGGTGGGTTTTGCCAAAAGGCAATATAAAACTATAGTCCAGAAAAGTTGCATCAGCCATTAGTAAAGAAAAAACCCACCATCACCACATTAGAGTTAGTTTTCAGGACCGGGACATCGGCTTTGTTAGTTTTTGGCACATTGAGTGATGCCAAACCTTCAGGCACCCTCGTACTATCCCTCACTTAGAGAAACCCTATCACTAGATTAATTATGTCAACAAAATCTTACCAAACGAGCATTTAACATATTTTAGGCATGTTATTTTACCTGTAAAAGCCCTCCTTGTGTGGACATTCAAAGGCCCTGAGACTCCTGCTTAATGCTGCGGTCATGGATGTGATGTCAGCATCCCCAGCAGACTCAGAGCTGTCACTCAGAAGACACTCCACATCCGAAGCATTTCACTTCGCTCCTCCCCTTTTAACTATATAAAAGGCTATATAGAGAGAAGAGGAGTGGAGGAGCTATGCCAGCACAGACAGTAATTAGGCACTCCTAGCAGAGGAATGGGCTATGACAAGGAGGGAGGGTACTGTGCTAAAGGATTTGACTTTCCTGGAGTAGTCACATTTTTTAGACACATTAAAAGTAAATAAACATAATTTCTGGAAAGGAAAACCCCTGCAAATAAGCATTTAAAACATTTGATTTTCCTGTGCTTTACCTGCACTTCTCTACATTGGGGTCAGGGTCTCTTTAAGTTATGTTAATTCATTGTTTGCATTCTCACCTCCCCCATGCCCAAGTATTGTGCCACAGACTGCCTTTGCTGCACTGAAAGCTAAGGGCACCACAATCTTGGCGTTGGAATCTCCTGCATTGCAGAGCTCCTGGACTCCTTCCGCCAGAGATCCTGCCAATCCAAGCATCCTGCTTCTGTTGCACCCTCCAAAATGTACAGTAAGACCCCATTCTCAAGTGTAAATGAGGCCTAAATGGATGACTCTGAAGTTAGAGTCAAACCCGTTCATAATGGCAGCAAAGCCCCCCAAAGATGTAACAAGTAGTTGGGTGGTTCCACCCATCATCCACTTATTATTAAAACATCAGCTGTAGCTTTAAAACAGAAGAGGCCCAGTTTATACAATGTCATATAGTGACTGCTTACCTATAACAATTCCCATGGATCTTGGTAGGTACTGAAAGATGCTTCCTACCAGTCCTCCTTCAGTAAGTGGAATGCAGGCTCTGATGTGGCCAGACTGGAGAGCTTGGAGTAAGGCTGGGCTGTATACCGAGGCAGAGCTCAACACCATTTCACCTATATGAAGAAGTATCAGTGAACCTATATGAAGAAGTATCAGTGACCACATATGAAGAAGTATCAGTGAACCTATATGAAGAAGTATCAGTGACCACATATGAAGAAGTATCAGTGAACCTATATGAAGAATTATCAGTGAACCAATATGGAGAAGTGTCAGTGAACATATATAAAGAAGTATCAGCGAACCTATATGAAGAAATATCAGCAAACCTATATAAAGAAGTATCAGTGAACCTATATGAAGAAGTATCAGTGACCACATATGAAGAAGTATCAGTGAACCTATATGAAGAAGTATCAGTGAACCTATATGAAGAAGTATCAGTGAACCTATATGAAGAAGTATCAGTGAACCTATATGAAGAAATATCAGTGAACCTATATGAAGCAATATCAGTGCAGCATAAACATTTTTGTTTCAAATAGAGTAGGAAATGGTTAGAACATCCGTCAGGTTTTAAATGCTGACTCCTTGTCCCTGTTGAAATTTGCCTTTACTTCCTGTTCTGTCTGATACACATCACCTGGACAGGAAGTGAGGAGAAATCTTCCCAGCTAGAATACACTTCAAATAGACAGGTAGTGAGGAGGAAAACTTCTAAATGGTGACATTAAGAGAAATAAAAAAAAACCCACTCGGGTGCTAGTATGTAGAGCAAAAACATGTTTTGTGTTAAAACGACCACCAGCTTATTTTTCCCCAATTTGTGTATGATTGGGGAAGTCTCCCTTCACTCCCAGAAATGCAATAGGAAGAGGCCCTCTTAGGACCAATTCACACCTTGACATCCTGGTGCATTGCATTACCAAAAAACTCCAGGTTTTAGAAAAAGTTAAAGATTGCTTTGACACAGCTGGGGAACTGCAAATATATACTGCATTTTGTACAAACAAGACCTAGAATCTTTGTTTAATCACTTGAAGAGCAAGGTGTTAAAGCGGACCTTTACACTCAAAATTCTCCAATTCTACCAATGCATCCCTCTATGTATGATGATTAATAATAACATAGACATGTCAGGTGTAACATGCTGTGATTGTGAAATACTTACACTTGCAGAGCATTCACTTCCTGCTTTGAAAGGGCAAAATGACTTCAGTTTGCCCAAGCATTGCATCCTGGGAGCATTGCTGGGAAATCTCATCTCAGGGAAAGGCATTTTCCTCCCCTGAGATGATGTGCATAGTCACATGTCCTAGTCACATGTGCCATAAATCCAGGAAGTAAAAGGAGAGCTAGTAATCTGCCCTTAGTAAACATGGCAACTGTGAGAAGACTGGGAAAGGAAAGAGAAATAAGTTATACAAAGAATACAAAGCCGGCAATTATCTAGAAGTATGTTTTTGTAGATTGTCATTACTAAACATTTCTAAAGGTGTGTGTGTGTGTCATTTTAAAGATATGGGTAACGGTCCGCTTTAAACCCTCTTCCTGTCCAGGCCATTTTTTAGTATTCATGTTACTTTAACTGATATTGATTCAGGCACACAAAGCCGTACTGAAATGAATTGTATATCATTTTTGGGGACAGATAGTGCTTCCATTTGGTAGTATTAACTCACCACTGGGTTTATTTTTTACTACATAAAGAAAAAAGTACACACATTTTGGGGGAAAAAACACCAGTTTTCCCTACATTATGTTATAAAACATTTATTATCACCCAATTTTTTGGTAAAATATAGACGATGGGGACACGTCAAGTAAATAGACACCAAACGTGCCTTAAAATCAAGCCTTAAAATTGTGTGCTCCTGTGAAATCGCTAAAAACTACCATACCCAAAATTGCCAGGGGCAACACTTGAAAGGTTTTTGCAGCTCATCAATTTAGTGTTAACAGTAAATGAAGGCCCTGGAATTATTGCTCCAACGTTCACAGTGATATGTAACATTTTGGTGCAATCGTTGTTTTTGCATGTACAGTAGGTGCACCTGACACGTGTTTGTGTTTGTATGTGCATGTACATGGGGATGAGGGAATTTAAAATTAGTTTTTTGTTTTTGTAGAAAAAAAAAATCATATGTGACTTTAATTTGTAAACTTTTTTTTTTTAAACTTAAATTAAACTTAAATTAAATGCTATCACATAGGAGGCTAACAAACAGATTCTCTTTATTGAGACATCAGGAGTCTATTAGACCCCAAATGTCACCTGGGGACCCCCGAAGAAGCTGACGAAGCAGAGATCTGCTTCACCAGCTTCTTCACATCCACATTCAATGATCAGAGGGGAGATGAGTCAGAGCAATCTCCTGATCTGCCCTCCAATCCACACTTCCAACACCATACAATCAACGGACGGCTATAGAGCTGCAGGTGCGTGGTACAGCATACCTTTGTACCAATACTCATAGTAACTGCTCTGGAACTAGCACCATCTCCAGCAGTTAAATCTTTGTGTATCTTTATATAACAAGTCCCCCTAAGTTTAATACCCCAAGTAGCAGTTCCATTGCTCATTGGCACTGTGGAGGTGTATTGGAAGGAGTGTTTCTCCAATATCTTCCTGAGAAGGTCCAGGCTGTTGCAATATAGACCCGTTGAGCGGACTCCTATCACCATGTCTCCTTCTCTCATCTGCTCTGGCTGCGGTAGTTGGTACTCTCTCTCTACTACACCCAGCGCACATCCAGACAGGGTGTAGCACCCATCGTGATGGATCACTGACCGCTGTACAATCGCTCTTTCTGAAAAGACAATCATGTGAATTTATTGATGTAACCAAGATGAGGTGACAAACGTAAAGCACAACTAATAGCAAAACCTTTTTTTATCATTTTTGGATAGAGGAAAGAAGGGTTAGAACCCCTGTCGGTGTACCTGCTGGGGAGATTCACCCTCTCTATTTGCCCTGGTGACTGTTATCACTGCAAATGAAAGTGGGGGAAATGTCAAATTAAGTGGGGGAAATGTCAAATTTTGAGTTGCCACCAGAACAGGAGCAGAGCGGAAATCTTCCAATAGGGACACTGGTTACGGGAACATTTGTCTAAGAGTAAATTTGTCTCACTTCCTGTTGGCAAACAGACTGGGGTTTTACCATTCCCTATTTAATCCAAAATGGAAAAATGTTTTGGTTTTAGATATAATTTCTGATAAAACCTGAAAAAATGTCGTACCTAGCAAGGAGCTCCCAGTTGTTTTGCACGTTTCAGCCAGACCTTCCAGTACAGATTCTGCAACCTCTGAATGGAGCTTGCCACAAGCAAAATAAGGCATAAAAAAGAGAGTCTGTGCTCCTTGGGATAAGAGGTCGTTCATGCACTCCATCACTAAGTCCTGAGCTGCCAACCTGTGCAGAGAACATGCCTGGGCTACCTGAAGCCAGAGCAGAAAGAGAAAACATGGGGGTGCAACTGTGATTGGTCAATAATTACTCTGCACCACAGGGAGTACAGCTGTGATTGGTCAATAATTATGATTCACTACAGCAGGTGCTGCTGTGATTGGTCAGTAATTACCATACTAAAGGGGGTGCAGATGTGATTAACCCAGGATTACTGTGTACAACAGGAGGTACAACTATGGTTGGCCCATAATTAGTGAGCAACAGGAGGTACAACTATGGCTGGCCCAGAATCAGTGTGCAACAGGGGTACAACTGTGGTTGGCCCAGAATTAGTGTGTGCAACAGGAAGTATAACTGTGAGTGGTCCAAAATGAATCTGTGAAACAGGAAGTACAACTGTGATTGGCCCATAACTAGTGTGCCTTGCAGCACAAATACATAAATAAAAAACAAATAAAAAACAAAAACTGCTGTGGATGGGACAGCAGCTAAAAGTAGTGACTACTGACCTCAAATCAACCACAAAATAAAATTAAATAAGAACAAAAAAAAAAACCCAACGGGATTGATTGCTTGATTGAAGAGCTAACAATCAGCATCAAAGTACAGTTTCCTATCTGAACCTAATCTCTTCCTATGCAGTTTGTCAGCTTTTCCTACCTTTTCCCTGCAGCAGCTTCCAATTCAATGACATTATGGCTCTGTGCTCCCCCGTGTCTAGTGAGGGGGCTTGGCTTATTCAAAACGCCCTTTATGAGCCCTACTTAGCCTGCTGACCATAGTTTAAAGGCCATGCAGTGCATTACGATTTAAAAAAAAAATCTTCTGAATGAATCTGCACCAAAAATTAACTGAGACTGTAAATTTCGTCCTGCAGGAGTCACCTCCTGATTGGCTCCTTGTGTTGCTTCTCTCTCCCTTACGCCGAGCTCTGCTGTGCAAGGACTGCAAGAGGCTGATGCCTAGTAAAATGTACTGCTTGCATTTATAAAATGCATTTAAGTATGTATAATGAATGCAGAGCTGCATTCATTTGCGTCTTTTATACCTGCCTGGGGTTCGGCTTTAAATAATTCCTAAAAAATACATTTTGCATGAATGATAGATGATAGAACAAGTGAATGAAAAGCCAAAACTTTTTTTTCTTTGGTTAGCATGGGAAATGTTAAGCGCCCCTGTGCCTTCAGCTGAGTTCTGTTGAGCCTGTTGTGCTGGACACATATGCAGCAAATGTAGAAACCTGTGTCCTTACTGGCAAAAGGTATCACTCCAGTTCATGTGCAGTATGTGCCCAGGTAATTTATATTAGACAGTATACAGTCCATTGAGTTCAGAGATACAGTCAAGACCACTGCCAGGGCTGTATTTGCTATAGTGTTACTTGTGCCAGTGCCTAGAGCCGCACTAAACTGCAAAAAAAGACAATGATAGCCTTTTCCTCATTTTATTTCCTCTTCCTTCCACCTCAGGACATTTGAGGCTAAATACAAGATAGCTTAGGCAGATGAGGGTTCCAGGCACATTGAGAGTAGTCTGGAGGCTCTTTATAGTTCAGGACATAAAACCATCTCTTCCTTCACTTGCCCCATGGTCTATACAGTTAAGAAGTAGCTTTGCATCTAATGCAGACAACATATTTCCTCCAGCTGTGCATTCTAGCCGTTTGTTTCACTAATATCATCTAATCCAGCCTTTCTCGATCAGGGTGCGTCAACATTTTCACACAGCATGAAGCCTTTCCATGGTCTAGGCAGGCTGGCCGCCAGCACCATTAAAATGCATGACGCTTATTCAAGAAAGGTGGGGTCCATTCAGAAAAGATTGGAAGTTCACCTCCGTCCAGGCCGGCTCTGCCTCCTGTCGTCTGCCATGATGCCGCAGCTGTGGCCCCTGATGCGTTGGTAAGACTCTGATGTGTGGGGAGGGCTCCTGATGTGAAGGGGGGATCTGATGTGAAGCGGGGACTCTGATGTGGAGTGGACTCCTGATATGAAGGGGATGCTCCTGTTGTGAAGTAGGGGCACCTCTGATGTGAAGGGGGCTCTTCGGTAATGGGGGGGCTCTTGTTGTCAAAGGGGAGCTCTGATGTGAAGGGGGATTCTGATGTGAAGGGTGGAGCTTCTTTTGTGAAGGGGGTGCCCCTGATGTTAAAGAGGGGGACTCTATGTATGACTGTAACATAGGATTTTGGAGGGCCCCAAGTTGTTTTTGTTTTTTTACATTTTATACTTAAAGTGACATTAAACCCTCAGATTTTTTAACATAAACCAATACTGTAATGTGTGCCGTACTGTAATCCATGGTTGTTTCCCTTCTCTTTGCTGCTCTTCCTTTTAAATCCTTATCTCTTCTCATGCTTGGGGAGAACTTCCCTTTTCAGCTCAGGGCCTCTTCCTGTAGTGCTGGCTCAGGTTTCAAGCCTATACAAACCTATACACAGACACCATATATCCATTCCCGAGACAAGGCAGTCTGCTGCAAAACAGAAGTTCTGCAGAGCATGAGAACAGATACAGATTTAAAAGGAAGAGCAGCAAAGAGAAGGGAAACAACCATGGATTACAGTAAGGTACACATTACACTATTGTTTTATGTTAAAAAATCTGAGGGTTTAATGTCACTTTAAGTGACTTGAGATTTTGCATACTTTTAAAGGGTACTTTGACTGAAAAAAGGTTAAGAAATTCTAATCTAATCATACAAGGAGCAGAGCTTGCACAACAAATGGGGCCCTGCACTCTCGTCTCTAGCAGCATAGGATCACGGACTCTCCTCACAGTTGTCAGTCTACTGGCTCACCTTGATTTTATTCCCAATGCTGTTGGTGGTGCACAGGAACACTGGATTCGTATACTTAGCTGTGTTCACCTCAAAGAAAGCGGTCTTCCCAGAAGGCTGATGGATGTTCATCAGAGCTAATGATGGGAATTGAAAAAGAGAATAAAACATATAAATGAAAGACCTAGGCTGTGCAGCAAAACTGGTGACAGATGTAAAGCCATTTAACCTCTAAATGTAACATGAGGCTTTTTATTATTATTTTTTAAGACAGGTGATGATCAGAACATGCATGAAAAAAGGCACAGATACTGATTTTTAAACTATATATCCACTAACAACTGCCAACTTTTATCAGCATTAAAGCTGAACTCCAGGATAAGAAAATATTGTCTAAATACAAGAGTTGTGTATTCTTCCTTGAATCTTGGTGAGCTTTGTGTATTTCTTCCGGATCTGTGTAGTAATCCAGTGTGAGTAATTGGTGCAGGAGCTTCCTGTAATAAAGACCGGTCACTGTCACTCTCTCTCCTTGTGCAGGGTGACAGGTCTTGTCTCTGCCCCCTCCTGTAGTTTTCTGGTGGCAGCCTGTATTGGGCGGGGCATGCTGTGCCCCTCCCAGAGCTCTGCTCTCTGCACAGGCTATGTGCAGCACAGTGATGATATCACCACTACTTTTACAAAATAATATTTGGATTTCTAAAAAGCATCTAGAGCACACAAACTAGATTTCAATTTGTTGTGCCTACTGAGGAATATATTTAAATTAAATGTTATGTGCATGGAGTTCACCCTTAATGTGTATCTAAAGTCAAAACTTTTTTTTTTTCTTACAGTCAGGAATTGTTAGAACTTCGATCAGGGTTTTTTGGGGGATATTCACCCTCTGTGTTTGTCCTAGTGACCTCTGTCATCTGGACTGAAAGTGAGAAAAAAATCCAAAATGTTTGTCACCCGTCATTGAACATAGGGGAAATCTTCCAATTAGGACACTTGTTGAGGTAACAGCTGCCTAAAAGTTGAGCCCCCTCACTTTGAAGATATTTCCTTTTACTTCCTGCAGTGTCTACAAAACAGGAAAAGTGAAGGAAAATCTCCTCAATGGAACACTGCCTCATTCGTCTTCCAAGACGGCAGGTTTTCCAGCGTGCTCGGAAGACGAAGACGAAAGTCGTTCACTCACCTCATAGTTCTAGCCGACCTGTGACAATGAGACTGTCACTTTCTTGTTTTTGCCACGGTCCTTGCTAGCCTTATGGAGACACCTTCGGATTGTCGATCCTCTCCTGCTGCTCAATGGGGTACAATCACACGCTACATGATTGTTTATTATTGCCACCTATGTCATGACACCTGTGCAGTTGACTCGTAAGTTGTCTGTTCTCTCCTGGAACGTTCGCGGTCTGGGAGACAAGACTAAGAGAACCGCTGTGTTTACTTCCATTCTTTCTCACAGACCGTCCATCATATGTCATGCCACAGATCAGCAGAACAGAGGATTTTTTGTTCCGGTCGGATGAGAGTTCTGGTTAGTTGAATAACGGATAACTGAGAGTTTACTGTACTAATTTTTAGTCTGAATGTTGTATTTTCAGATTGCATAGTCCTTGAAATGTCTCCTATTCAGAGGCTGTGCAATATCTACTAGATGGATTTTTTTTGCATTCTCCCTCTATTCATGTTGGTTTCCTCTGTGTGCTCTGGCATACACCCACTCCTACAGGAGCCCAGAAATAAAGGGAGATTAATTGGAACACAGACTGCTAAAAATATATAACTAGGAACAATTTGTATTTCCATTGGGAGGTGTTTCATTTATGAACATGGCCCAGAGGCGATACCTTTAGATCCAATCTCTGCAGCGTGAGAAGCAGAATTGACATCTACATGGGTCTCATTTGGAATCTCAGGACTGGACCTGTTGTGTGAAAAAGCGAAAGCAGTTACACAGAAATCTTTGGATTTTCTTACTCAGTATATTACATTATTGTTTTTATGGTAAAATATTTGATGTATATTCTGAAAACATACATACACATACCTTTCTGTATTTTGGTGGAGTATATTTAAGGATCCACAATCTTTGCTATAAATAGCTCCTGGAAATGCCACAAAGGATCCAATCTCATTTTTAGGGTAAGGACTGACTGCTTCCTCAGTGGGCTCACATATTCCCATCTTCGTCATGGCAAGAAGCTCCTCTGGATCTCGATGTCTGGCTATGGTAATTGATTTCACCAAATAAATAAACTTATGACATCACATGACAATCATATGTGTTGTATTGTTTTCTACTCAGTTTTGTGATGGGAGCCTCATTTCATTACTCTCTGGAGTGCAATAGTGTTAGACATGTTGTCTGTTCTAAGTCATAAGGGACCATTATGGCCAAAAAGTCCAATAGGAGAGAGTAGGTGCAGCCATGCAGTGGTTATGTGGTCAAAATGCCAGAAAACACTCCCTTCAAGTGTTTATCATATCAACCCTATTTAGGGAGCCATAGACCAGAACTCTGGAGGGATATGTGACAGTGCCATGGCATGGGACTGGAAGTCTATTAGTGTTTGTACACAAAAGACAGTGATGCCAGAGATGCTGATGTTGGCAGTAAGGGTGGACCTGGTGTGTATGGGGTATTAAGTAGACGGTTCAGTCTGAAGCTAAATGGGACAATTATTTTGAATAGCATGGAAAGGGTCAAAATGTTTATCAGGATTGTAATGCTGCCTGTGTCCCCATTGGGAAGATTTTCTTATACTTTCTATTTTCGTAGGTGTAGTCAGGATAGGAATTGAAGGAAAATATCTCCACTGAAAACAAAGACAGCAGTGAAAAAACTGATAGACGTTCCACCCTGTACCATTCTATCCAAAAATAAAAAAAAGTCCTAATTTAAAGGGAAAAAACGCTTTTCAAGGTGCTGGTGATTGGATAACAAAATTGTTATATTTCTATAACACTTCCATCCCCTGTCCTGTCCATTATCAGGAGATGTCACTTCAACCACCAAATTCAAACTTTTTCTGTTATAGAGAATGCCTGTGATGAAATGTGTCGGGAAAGGGGCAGATTCATTAATAACAGTGGACCACACTACTGGAGCCCCCAGAAACATGAGAAAAGATTGAAGGAGTCCAGCAGCATCCATCCATCTGAAATGTGAGTTGCTGGTGAAAAAAAGCTTTTCCTGAATATCTATCAATGTGTGTAAGTACTGCACTGACTCTCGAACCTTGCTTACCCTGTATATCTCTTTGCTTTGAGGAAGGATAAGATAGACTTGTGCCCCGAATCCATGCGGGTAAAAAGGAGGAAAGTTTACCTTCAGTGGCCGTCTGAATCACATCAAATAGATCAGAATTCAGCAAAGGAGAGATGACCTGTAAATGAATAATTGTAACACAGAAGTAGAAATGACAGCTCTTCATAGATGCCAGGCTACGGAGAACATACACATACGTGTATGCAAGGCTACGGAGAACATACATTACCTGGTTATCCAGATCTTGAAAGGTACATCTCAATCCAAGCACCACTGGACCACGTGCAGTCACCACTATTTTGGCACCAAAAAGACCTGGTCACATAAGTTACGTTGTTATTAAATTTAACTCTCAAATAATGTATGTAAAACATAAATATTGCCCACATTTTTGTATGTGAGTGACAACACCACTACAATCTAGAAAGTGAACTTGACCTGACCTTAACAAATTTTAAAGAAGAACTCCGGGGAAAACTTTATTAACCTTTGCAGTGTGTTTTATTAACTGCAAGGGTTAACTGTTTGGTTTTGTCTAGGTGCTAAAAAAAACCTGAACCACGGAACCGGCTTGTTCTTAGACCAGTCCTTCCAGCCTCT
>NW_017306552.1:1103388-1106048 GCF_000935625.1 Nanorana parkeri
ACAGCTGGCTCTGCCTCTAGATAGGCAGAGCCAGCTGTCAGTCACGCAGCTGGGCAGATCCCGGTACAATTGTTGGGATCCGCTTCAGCTGCGGCGTCTCAGTATACCGCGAGCAGCAGCACGCGGTATACTGCGGCGTCTCAGTATACCGCGAGCTGTAGCTCGCGGTATACTGAGCCTAGGGTGACGGGAGGATGCTAGTTTGTGTCCTCCCGTTACCCTAACGAGAACTATGGGGAAAAGACTTAACCCCATAGTTCTCCTTTAATACATGCCACAGATCAGCAGAACAGAGGATTTTTTGTTCCGGTCGGATGAGAGTTCTGGTTAGTTGAATAACGGATAACTGAGAGTTTACTGTACTAATTTTTAGTCTGAATGTTGTATTTTCAGATTGCATAGTCCTTGAAATGTCTCCTATTCAGAGGCTGTGCAATATCTACTAGATGGATTTTTTTTGCATTCTCCCTCTATTCATGTTGGTTTCCTCTGTGTGCTCTGGCATACACCCACTCCTACAGGAGCCCAGAAATAAAGGGAGATTAATTGGAACACAGACTGCTAAAAATATATAACTAGGAACAATTTGTATTTCCATTGGGAGGTGTTTCATTTATGAACATGGCCCAGAGGCGATACCTTTAGATCCAATCTCTGCAGCGTGAGAAGCAGAATTGACATCTACATGGGTCTCATTTGGAATCTCAGGACTGGACCTGTTGTGTGAAAAAGCGAAAGCAGTTACACAGAAATCTTTGGATTTTCTTACTCAGTATATTACATTATTGTTTTTATGGTAAAATATTTGATGTATATTCTGAAAACATACATACACATACCTTTCTGTATTTTGGTGGAGTATATTTAAGGATCCACAATCTTTGCTATAAATAGCTCCTGGAAATGCCACAAAGGATCCAATCTCATTTTTAGGGTAAGGACTGACTGCTTCCTCAGTGGGCTCACATATTCCCATCTTCGTCATGGCAAGAAGCTCCTCTGGATCTCGATGTCTGGCTATGGTAATTGATTTCACCAAATAAATAAACTTATGACATCACATGACAATCATATGTGTTGTATTGTTTTCTACTCAGTTTTGTGATGGGAGCCTCATTTCATTACTCTCTGGAGTGCAATAGTGTTAGACATGTTGTCTGTTCTAAGTCATAAGGGACCATTATGGCCAAAAAGTCCAATAGGAGAGAGTAGGTGCAGCCATGCAGTGGTTATGTGGTCAAAATGCCAGAAAACACTCCCTTCAAGTGTTTATCATATCAACCCTATTTAGGGAGCCATAGACCAGAACTCTGGAGGGATATGTGACAGTGCCATGGCATGGGACTGGAAGTCTATTAGTGTTTGTACACAAAAGACAGTGATGCCAGAGATGCTGATGTTGGCAGTAAGGGTGGACCTGGTGTGTATGGGGTATTAAGTAGACGGTTCAGTCTGAAGCTAAATGGGACAATTATTTTGAATAGCATGGAAAGGGTCAAAATGTTTATCAGGATTGTAATGCTGCCTGTGTCCCCATTGGGAAGATTTTCTTATACTTTCTATTTTCGTAGGTGTAGTCAGGATAGGAATTGAAGGAAAATATCTCCACTGAAAACAAAGACAGCAGTGAAAAAACTGATAGACGTTCCACCCTGTACCATTCTATCCAAAAATAAAAAAAAGTCCTAATTTAAAGGGAAAAAACGCTTTTCAAGGTGCTGGTGATTGGATAACAAAATTGTTATATTTCTATAACACTTCCATCCCCTGTCCTGTCCATTATCAGGAGATGTCACTTCAACCACCAAATTCAAACTTTTTCTGTTATAGAGAATGCCTGTGATGAAATGTGTCGGGAAAGGGGCAGATTCATTAATAACAGTGGACCACACTACTGGAGCCCCCAGAAACATGAGAAAAGATTGAAGGAGTCCAGCAGCATCCATCCATCTGAAATGTGAGTTGCTGGTGAAAAAAAGCTTTTCCTGAATATCTATCAATGTGTGTAAGTACTGCACTGACTCTCGAACCTTGCTTACCCTGTATATCTCTTTGCTTTGAGGAAGGATAAGATAGACTTGTGCCCCGAATCCATGCGGGTAAAAAGGAGGAAAGTTTACCTTCAGTGGCCGTCTGAATCACATCAAATAGATCAGAATTCAGCAAAGGAGAGATGACCTGTAAATGAATAATTGTAACACAGAAGTAGAAATGACAGCTCTTCATAGATGCCAGGCTACGGAGAACATACACATACGTGTATGCAAGGCTACGGAGAACATACATTACCTGGTTATCCAGATCTTGAAAGGTACATCTCAATCCAAGCACCACTGGACCACGTGCAGTCACCACTATTTTGGCACCAAAAAGACCTGGTCACATAAGTTACGTTGTTATTAAATTTAACTCTCAAATAATGTATGTAAAACATAAATATTGCCCACATTTTTGTATGTGAGTGACAACACCACTACAATCTAGAAAGTGAACTTGACCTGACCTTAACAAATTTTAAAGAAGAACTCCGGGGAAAACTTTATTAACCTTTGCAGTGTGTTTTATTAACTGCAAGGGTTAACTGTTTGGTTTTGTCTAGGTGCTAAAAAAAACCTGAACCATGGAACCGGCTTGTTCTTAGACCAGTCCTTCCAGCCTCT
>NW_017306552.1:1106121-1152440 GCF_000935625.1 Nanorana parkeri
CCCCCCCCCCCCTCGTCTGCAGTGATCTAAGGTCCCGGAAATCATCATGTTCTATACACTGTGTGTATTTTAATGCTGCAGCGTAAGAGGAGACAGGTTTTAGAGATCAGAGAAGCAAGGAACCGGCTCAAGCGGTTTGGGTGAGTACAACTTTATTTTTGTGGAAACTTGACAAAAACTAGCAGTTAACCCTTGAAGTGTGTGGGTAACCGCATTGCAAGGGTTAATAAAAGTTCTGCCCGAAAAGTTCTTGCTTAAGGTAACAGCAGTAATGAAGTGAAGCGAAGACTGGTGCTTTCAAGGACCTGTGTTGGTTTCTAATTTGATCCCTGTGGCACTCCTTTGGATCTTAGTCCCAGGTTATACATGGAGCTTCAACTTCTAATCAAGGAAAGATAAAGTCCCACCCCGTGCCATTGAATTATGAAGTGTCAGATCTTTGGTGGGCAGCAATGGCTCTGGCAGTTAAATGGCAAGTGTGGGGCTTAGCACCAGGAGGTGCTGTCCTTATTTTACATCTAATCCCAAGAATATAAATAAAATATATTGTAGTTAGTCCTTAGATATTTGCGAGGGTTTTCATTTATCCAGGTCATTGTATAGCTAGTAGTAGTTGGTCACATTTAAATAAACTTCATCTGTAAAGTTGAAGATGTTTCATAGCTTATCCAAGCCACTTCTTCAGTTGTCCTGTGACTTTCAAGCCCAGCAATACACTGAGACAGAAGCTTGTACATGCAAAAGACCCACAACCTAAACACAAGCGAGGCAACTTGGTATATGCCATGCAGTGTAGTGAGGAATGCAAAGACATTTACATTGGAAGTAAAACAGAACTTCTTAACATATCAATGGCCCAACATAGGAGGGCAAATTCCACAGGTCAACACCCAAGCAGTTTTCTTACACCTTAAAGAAAAGGGACATTTTTTTAAGGACAGTGAGGCGCAGATATTGGACAGAGAGGGCCACTGGTTCACAAGAGGCATGAAAGAGGACATGCCATCTACATCAAACTGGAACAACCATCCATGAACAGGGGTGAAAGCCTTTGAGACCCTTTGTCTTCCACATATAATGCTGTTTTAACCATTGTTCCCCAGCATTTTGACAACAATTTACATCTTCAGCCATGTAAAACAAAGGAATAAATCCTAAAAGTCTTCCTGACACTAAAGGAAAATGGAATTGTGTAATTAGAAGAGTGGTTCCACAACTTTCACCCCATCCATCCTGTTCTTGGACAATCAACATCTTCCATGACACATTCCATGGTGGTTAGATTAAGGTGTCCGTGCTACCTGTGTGGATATACACTCACTGGCCGCTTTATTAGGTATACCTCTTCAACTGCTCGTTAACACAAATATCTAATCATCCAATCACATGACAGTAACTCAATACATTTAGGCATGTAGACATGGCCAAGATGGTCTGCTGACATTCAAACCAAGCATCAGAATTGGGGTGAAAGGTGATTTAAGTGACTTTGAACGTGGCATGGTTGTTGGTGCCAGATGGCTGGTTTGAGTATTTCAGCAACTGCTGATCTATTGGGATTTTCATACACAAACATCTCTCGAGTTTACAGAGAATGGTCCAAAAAAGAGAAAATATCCAGTGAGCGGCAGCTCTCTGGGCAAGAATACCTTGATGATGCCAGAGGTCACAGGAGAATGGCCAGACTGGTTCAAGATGATAGAAAGTCAACAGTAACACAAATAACCACTTGTTACATCCAAGGTATGCAGAATACCATCTCTGAGCACACAACACATTGAACCTTGAAGCAGATGGGCCACAGCCACAGAAGACCACACCGAGAGCCACTCCTGTCAGCTAAGAACAGGAAACTGAGGCTACAGTTTGCAAGGGCTCACCAAAATCGTAAAATAGAAGATTGGAAAAACGTTGCCTGGTCTGATGAGTCTCGATTTCTGTTGCGACATTCAGATAGTCGGGTCAGAATTTGATCTAAACAACATGAAAGCATGGATCCATCCTGCTTTGTATCAACTGGTTGGTGGAGCTCCGCATCATGGATATGCAGCCGACAAATCTGCAGCAACTATGTGAGGCCATCATGTCAGTATGGACCAAACTCTAAGGAATGTTTCCATCACCCTGTTGAATCAATGCCATGAAGTATTAAAGCAGTTCTGAAGGCAAAAAAGGGTCCAACCCGGTACTAGCAAGGTGTCCCTAATAAAGTGGCCAGTGAGTGTAAATGATGCGGTATGTTCCTGACACTTATTAGAGCTGCAGAAGTGGCTTGGATAAGCTACAAAACATCTTCAACATTGCAGAAGAAGTCCATTTGAATGACGCTACCTACTTCTAGCTAGTCCTTAGATGTGGTGGCTGATATAGTATTCAGTTTTTATTTTCACCTGGTGATCCTGCCACTTGCCGTTCTAGGATGACAACACTCGCGCACTGTACTGTGTCTGTAGGTAGGTGCAGTATGGCCAACGGCCACTAGATGCCCCCATGGGGCCCTGGAGATAGATGCAGCTCTGGCCTGGGGAAACTCTGTGTCCCAGGAGAGTTGATATATAGGGGGCGCCCTTGAGGGGAGAAGGGAGTTGTTCAGAGGAGTACAGAAGAAGTCTAGGACTGTCTGCAGAGTCTCTGAAGGGAGACTGTTTCTTGAATATAGGCTGGTCCATGGGAAGGACAGGACCAAGCCTAGGACCATGTAGAGCTACAAAGATTCCCTAGTTTCCCCACAGGGGGAAACCTACCGTGCTAGGACTGACAAAGGATGGGATTCCGGAGAATAGTAAAGTGCTAGAAGACTGACAATATTTGCCAGTGGGCCTATGGGCGAAGTAAGTCGTGACTCTGGGCTGCACCTGGGCTGATGTACCTCTCTCTCTAAATCGTATCACCATGCAAGTAACAAGTGATGTGCCGTCACCCCACTCGGGGGTGGCTGAAATGTATGCTTTATACCATGTTCATTCCTTCAAGTAAAACCAACAAAAAGACTATCTGTGTGGACTGGTTCTTCTCCCTCCAACCTTTGAGAAGGTGGGGTTCTACCGGAGTGTGATGTTGGACTGTATCGTGGCTGTAACCATCTGAAGAGGGTAGGTGCGCAGTGTGGCTTTGCCTGACACAGGGTGCCATTCATGGTGGCCTTTCTCCCTAAGGGGGAGGAGGTGCCGAAGACCGCAGAGGCGGTTGAAGCCATGAGGCCCTGTGTACGCAGTATTACACGTGTGGGAGTGTTTGCACGAGGCCAAGGCCGTGGCCCCTGACCGTGGGGTGTCTGGTTTCGAGTTGCATGCACGGGGTTACCCAGCCAACCCAAAGGGAACACACACGCAACACCCCGAGAGTGGACCCCGCCTACATGTCTATGGAAGAGCAGTCTTTTCACCCTAGCACAGGAAGCGTTTTGGGCATATAGAACACCTTTTCTTCATCTTCATAGCGTAGGGGAATGTTCTGTAATGCTAACACACTTTCTGAAAACATCATTTTATTGCAAAGTGCACAGAACACATGACTGCACTGGATTTCTGGCATGATCAGTAAGCACGTTTTTCACTTACTGAACAGATATAAGAAAATGATTTCAATTGTATATTTAACAGATCAAAAGGGAGCAAGTAAGAAAAGTTCACTGTAAGGGTTTACGTACACTTAAATCTTGCCTTTCTATGTACAGGCCGGGCCTAGGATGCAAGTGGGTCCATGGGGACACAGAAATGTATCTGAAGTCTAACACAAGTGCTTGCAGTCCAAGTTACTGCCCTTCAGCACTGCTGGTAGCATAGAAATCAGTTTAGATCAAGTTCAATTTAATTTAATTGTGAGCAAATGGCAAGTAAAAAAAGTGTGCGCAATAATGCTGGTCTGTAAAGCCACATGTAAGGATGCTGAGCTATGAAGATCTTCTGTCCTGTATTTTGCTGCTGAGGTGTTTGTCAGACAATCAGTCAATGGAGTAAATAGGACCAGTGTATAGCTCCATCACAGTGGAGGAAGATGTGAGCTCACCTATATAATTCCAGCCCTCCTGTCTCAGACCATCAATTGCTTTCTTGAGAATATTGATGTGAATGTTTCTGGAAACATCTTCTGACATCTCTCACACAGCATAGAAAGAATACAGAAAAGACAACTCAATGATATAGGAACAATAAATCATGAATTCTCAAATGACCCACACAAGCTTATAGTGATCTTGAAGCACAACTACTCTGGCAGGGTCAAATGACAAGGGAACATGACTAGGGCTCACTAAAGGCTAAATAGAGGCCATTTCACAGTCTATGGACCTACCACAAAGAATTCAGTGTGCAGTTTTGCATTAAGATGAGCAATTATATCACATGTGTAAAGTTCTAAGGAAAGCATTAATCAGGCTCAACTCTAAATAAAACTTTTTTTTTTAGTTCTGGACAGAATGGGGAAGAGATAGGAAGTTTGTCACCTTTTACCTGTGGTCTGTAATACCATTGGAGAGATTTTTCCTCATGTTCTTTTGGACGAAAGGGGGTGTTTTAGGCTCCTGAAATCCACTGGATTTATTTGGATCCTGGTTGTCATCAGATGTTTAAATAAAGACTTGGGACTCCTATTATGTGATTTTGCACTCTCATTTGACCCAACTACATGTAGATTTCCTGATTTGAGTAACCCCCTCCCTATCTCACAGGGAGGCCCCCCATTTTTATGGTCAGCAGCCGAGTCAAAGCCATCAGGATTTAATATTGATTTTGCTGATATGGTTGAAAATCTATGTCCAGCGCCTCGCTCCTACCTTTTAAAGACTGGTACAGCTGTCTGTCAGACTCACCGTGGCATTTAAGGACGACGAAGGTGGCTGATCCGTATGTGGCTCTCCGGAAGGTTTTTGAATGTGCACAGGGGGTAATGGAGTGAGTGTAGACCCATCAGTGATGCCCAGGCACTATAGGAACATCAGCATATCATCATTAATAAACACATTACTGTTAAATAACAAATAACATGTGAAAGAGCTATGTGTAGCTGAAGTGGCAATATAATATAACCCGATAGTCATTATTGGAGATAGTCAGGAAAAAGCTTCTGTACAAGAACATATTTTGGACCCCCATTCAACTAGGGAGAACTGACATCACAATATGGCGAGGTCGGCCAGGTTCACATCGCTCTATGTCTACTTTTGTTAGTTTTTTAGTGCATTTTTGACTGTGCGTTGTAGCGTGCTTACTTGTTTTTTCATTATGTGTTGAGGTATCTTTCTCATGCATCATGTATTTTGTGATTTGGCCAATGAGGATTGATTTCCTGTTGTGATATCATTGATGTGGACTTCTGCACCAGCTATATGTATACAATACAATACATATTATTATATAAAGCATACATATCAATATGTATCCTTATAGTGATTTTTAGATGTATATTCACATCAGTCTCTGCTCTCAACGAGCATACAATCTAAAGTCCCTTTTTCACTTACAAGAGCTGAATTATAGAGGAGCCAATTAACCTATCAGCGTGCCTTTGCAGTGTGGGAGGAAACCCACAAAAGGTCAAGGAGAACATGCCAACTCTGTGCAGATAGTGTCCTGACCAGTATTTGAACCAAGGACCAGAGTGCTTCAAGGCAGACGTGCTAACCACTGAGCCACTGTACTGCAATAAATGGATTCTGCAGTAGCCATCTTGCTTAGAGCAGTGTGTCAGCACATGACAGTTATCCAGCAGTTATCCCCTTGTTACCAGGGGCTGACAATGAATGAAAACACAATAAAACAAACTATATGTGCATTTCTTTTTCATGTGGGCCTGAAAGTGCATAAAAAGGCACAGAAAAATAGACATGCCTCATTTTTCAAAACACAGAACACCACAGAGCACAGCATGTGCATGGGCTTATTGGTTAACATGTACTCATATGACACATGTTGTTTGGCATTTTGATGCAAGTGCTAAAACATGGAGGTGTGAACAGGGCCTAAGAGTATGACCTCTGTAAGATGCTGCCCAACTTCAGATGGTAAAAATATTTATAGGCAAAAAGGGAGAGTTCAGTGAATTTAGAGAACTGGATTCATTTGAGGTAGATATGGGGAAGATAGGCTGTGTTCCTCCAAAAATGGGTCTGCTTGTAGATTAGCTGTCCCAGCAGCGCGCGCACACACGCACGCACGCACACACACACACCTCTGCTTGTAGATTAGCTGTCCCAGCAGTGCACACACACACACACACACACACACACACACTACCTTTCTTTAATCAGGTAAGATAAATATTTTCTAAACTTACATAGAATTCTTCACCTTGCAAAAACTCTTCAACGATTAATGTCACTGTAGATGCTCCAGGTATCCAATCCTGAGAAAATAAAAGTATAATTAAATGACACATTAAATTGGTTTGAAAGGCCCCTGGGGGGGAATTTATCAAGACTAGAACAGACAGAATCTGGATCAGTTGCTCATAGCAACCAATCAGCTTCTCTTTTTGGTTTGTTCGGTTAAGATTTGAAAATAAAAGATAGAAGCTGATTGGTTACTATGGGCAACTGCTCCAAATTCTGTCTCCTCCAGTTTTGATAAATTTCTCTCTTTGCCTATTCTGCCCTGTTATCCAATCAGATTACTTCCTTATTATTCTCCCGCTCGTGCACCTTCCCCCAACTTTTCCCTTGAGATTGATAACACAACTATCCATCCCTCCCCCCATTCCAGGGTGCTAGGTGTCATCCTTGACTCGGACCTCACCTTTCTTCCCCACATCCAATCGCTATCAAAATCCTGCCTCCTTCACCTTCGCAACATCTCCAAAATACGCCCCTTCCTCACCAATGAAACCGCAAAATTACTCATTCACTCGCTTTTTATCTCTCGTCTTGACTATTGCAACTCCCTCCTCATTGGCCTACCTCTACACAGGCTATCCCTCCTTCAGTCTATAATGAATGCTGCTGGTAGTCTCATCCACTTTACCAACCACTCAGTGTCCACCACCCATCTCTGTCAATCCGCCTACTGGCCTCCGATCACCTAATGCATAAAATGCAAAATACTATCAACAGCGTAAAAAGCTATCCACAACTCTGCCCCAAGCTACATCACCAATCTCTTCTCAAAATATCACCCGTATAAACCTCTCGTCTCCTTCCAAGACCACCTGCTCTCTAGATCCCTCACCACCTCCTCCCATGCTCACCTCCAGGACTTCTCCAGAGACTTGCCCATCCTCTGAAACTCCCTACCCGAAGCTGTCCGACTACCTCCTACTATGTCCACCTTTAGGTAAACACTGAAAACTCTTCTATTCAGGGACATCTGCCCTGCCTCTACCTAACAGCTGAACTTTTACCTTCTCCATCAACCTCACAGCTATAACCATTTGTATTACTTGCACCTCCCTGTTAGATTGTATGCTCTCATAAGCAGGGCCCTACTAACCCTCTTTTTTGTATTGTAACTGTATTGTCTTTCCTTGTTTTGTAAAGTGCTGTGCAAACTGTTGGAACTATATAAATTGTGTGTAAAAGTAATATTATTGTGAAAATAAAACAAGTGCTTGTGTTATAGAGCAACAGTAGCATTGGGCTGAGTGGATACTTCTTAGTATATGCATTTTGTAGGAGGCACAGTATAGTCCTTATTGGACTTAGTTTAACAAGGAGAGGGCTGCCCATAATGGAGGCCCACCGTATTACTTACCTCAACCCATGGCAATAGTGATGGCACTGCTTGTCGTGCCTGGTAGGTAAAGCTCTTCCTGCTTCCAGCATTCCATCCGCTCTGACACTTGGTAGGCACCTGTGACATCAGCTGTACTAAAATCTAAAAGTGGACACTTCCTTCAGAATGTTGAAAACGAACCTTACTTTTGTGAGATGCTGGACAGCTCTGCATGCTTCGTCTTTATCCCGGGTGATGTACAAGCGTTTGCCTGGTGCGAAAACACAGGTCTTTACCACGAACACAGGAAAATCTGTACTTGATTATGAAAAGGAAACCATAAGTATTCATTTACCAATGTACATACTTTTGGCCAACAAAATGCACTACTTGCCTTTTTATTACAAAGTAAAAAACAATGGGCAAAAGACAGAAATCCCTGGCAACCAATCAGCAGCCTTCTTATGCATTTTTATCTCTCTGGTTCAAATCCCAGTCAGGACACCATCTATAAGGAGTTTGCATGCTCTCCTTGTGCTTGCATGGGTTTCCTTGTACACTCCAAAGAAACCCTGAAAGGTTAATTGACCCTGTATGTATGCATGTAAAATAGGGATCTTAGATTGTAAGTTCCTGGAGGGCAGTGACTGATGTGAATGTGCACTATGTAAAGCACTGCATGCATTGCCAGTTGTACAAATACCAATAATAATTGCTATAAAGAAGCATTTCTCAACCTCTTCTCATTTACGGCACACTTTAAAAATATGAAAAATCTGGAGGCACCCCTATCCACAATGCAAAAACCTAAATGTAAGAAATGGCATGTAGTTTCTCCAAAATTCTATACTTTATGCTAGATATGGGTCTTGTGTGGATTTTAAGGGACGACCCCATAAAAAAAATTAAATTAGGTAGACTATTCTGTACAATATATGCTAGGAATGGCATCACACACTTAATAGAAGGGGTACCCGAGACACTTTAGAGCAATAGCTCTATTTGAGATACTTTTAAAATGTCTTATTAGTGTTTATGTATTTATGTTGTTTTGAATATTAAAATTGGATATTTTCAATTTAGATTTTGTTATAGCTGTGAATAGATACCATCCACATCCTCTACTAATAAACAACATGTTTGAGATGTTGTTTATTAGTGGAAAACATTAAAGGATTTGCTATGACAACTCTCTAAGAAGAGATTTTCCCTCACTTATGAGAGACTTCCTCTTGTGCCTCTGGGAAGTAAAGTAAAATCTCCTCAATGTGGCACAGCCAGCATAAAAAAAAAAAAAACCTGGTATCTTCTCTCTCCCAGGAGATTCCTGCATATATAACGAAATGGGCAGAAGTGTTACAGTTACCCCCAGAGACCGCGCATAGTCTTATTATGACAGGTTGGATACGACTAAGACGGGTTATTGTTAGTGAAGCATGGCGGGAAGTTCAATTTAAACTGATACATCGGGCCTATTACGGCTTTAATATCGCTGGGCAACATAGACCACCAGGGTGGTTGACGTCTTGCCCAAAATGCCAATCACCTCTGCCAGACTTAACAATCTGCAATCTGGGGGCAACAGACTACCCTCCCCTGAAATTTGTCTGTTTCATTGCCTGTCCCCGGAGCACTCTGCCTCACTACCCCCGTTGTCCAGCTGGAACACCTTTGCATCCTCAGCGTTAAAAAAGCTATATTGACTGACTGGCTGGCTGTCTGCCACTCAGACAAATATGTCAGGATTCAAAATGGTGCTTCACACTGATGCTATTGGATAAATTAGATACGAAATTTAACATGCATCGTACTACAGTATTTTTTGACACGTGGTCTGCCTATTTGACCTCAGAACTACCCTTAGAACAACTCCGTGATGTTATGTACATCTTCCAACATTCCACCTGGTTCCACAACGCCAAACTTACCAATACACTCGGTGCTCTTAACGTCCTTTGACACTTTCCATATTCCCACCCACTCACGAACATATGCGGTCCCCTGAGACGAGACGAATTGCTATTGTGACTCCTATCCCCTGAACATCCTTATACTTACCATTGACCAACAACTTTTCACTTGTCAACTGCAGATCACTTGCTTAGTGGATTATGTGCATTTATATACACATAGACCTGACATTAGTCTATATCACTATTACCTGCTAGACGTTTTAATATTACCTATGTTTTATTTCGTACTTTGCTCTCTCTTAAGTGATATCTAAACCTATGCTTGGTAGGCTGTCATTAATAACATTACTGCTTGGTTCTACTGTTTAACCATAAAACATACTGCAATATACTGTCAATTACCCTATGTTATGTAATTTTTCCAAATAAAAAATTGACATGCGGAAAAAAAACAAAAAAACATGATGCGGGAATTATTTCCTACGCTATTTAAAATCAAAGAAAAATGTTTTAGCTTTTGTGATTTTCACTTTTACAATGGAGTATGCAGAATGCAACCAGCCAAGTGAGAAAGCCTCTGCGGCTGCATGGATTCCACAGTGCTGGATAGGTGGGATGCAGGAGTACCGGTAAATGTTATAGGTGAGACCTTTATGAGGATATAAAACTACCGAAGGTGATCTGCAGCTTGCAGTTTTAGTTTTGGGTTGGCTTACTAGGTGATGAAATGACAGGCTTCGTGAGGGTTGGTGAAAGACTTCCATCTAGCGGTTGGGATGCCATATTGTTGTAAAAAGCACTTGGCTTTACTCTTGCTGGCCTGTAACAGAGTTGCTTTTGCAGTGGGACCAAAACACCTCACTCCAGAAGCTGACAAATCATCCACAAGTCCTTCAGAATGGAAACAAAGAATGAAAGTCATCTTACACACCAAATATTTCATTATATTCAATGAAAACTTTGTTAGGAGCATGTCTAATGTTCCTGCGTTTGTCACAACCTCCCAGCTCCTTCTGCTGGTTGCTTGTTGCCACTGCACCTATCCCAGCCTTAGCTGTGGGCTAATGAGCCTGGCCACACACCCCCTTCGGCCTGGGGATTGGTCAGTGTTGCTTTTTTTAAGCATCACTAGCCCAAGGGCTCTGGGCTAGTTATAGTTCAGTCTAGTCCTGCCTGCATAAGCCGTTATCTTGCCTTGTATATCTTGATCTTGTATCTTGCACCCTAGTCCTGTCTTGCTTCCTGAATCCTGCACCATCTCTTGATTTCTGTTTATATCTTTTGTTTTGTCACCAGTCAGTACTACTCCTTTGTTCCTGGGGGCCGCCTACAACATTAATAGCCAGAGTGTAAAGTTTAAGTCCTGGGGGCATCCAAGAAGCGGTCGGTGCACTAGCCTTATGGGAAGGGCGTGTGCTAGAGGTGAAGCAACTCGCCACTATACACTCTGACTAAAGTGTCTGCATCTGGTCCTGACCGTTTATCCAAGAGTTATAGCAGGAAAGGAGAAATAGAAAAGAAATGTGTTAAACCCCTGTCCATATTCTGCTAAAACACCTCCCAAAGTCATATGTTAGATTCCTAAACGGCTCACAGTTCTGTTTCAACCCTGTCGAGTACACATTCATTTTAAACAAAGGAATTTGCCTCCAGATCTGCTAATCGACAAAATGGGCAATTATAGAGGGAAGCTGTAGTAAGAGAAATAGTATAGCTGAACCTCCTTCCGAAATACTTGTTACCTGGCTGTCTCCAGCTTCAGTGTTTTCTGATTCACTAACCCTGGAACAAGTATAAAGCATGGATGTCAGGACACTTGTTTTGTGGCTTGTAATGAAACCAAAGGATCAGCATGCCTATAGGCCTGCATTTTCATCTGGAGCAACCTGACTCACTATACAGGGCTTGCATCTCCCAGAAAATACCTGGTGCATATGAGCACGTAAATCACTCCATCTTGCAGTGCTGGTGAATGGCCCTGAGATGTCACATGGGGCATGGAGAGTCTCAGCTCTTTAAAGCCTGTGATTGGAGCTCACACAGGGCTATTCCTTCACACCATGGGACTGAACAGAGCAATGGTTAGTGAATGGGTGGCTGTCACCATCTTGCCTGTTGCACACAGGCGCGGCGCTACCGCAAGGCAAGTCAGGCGGCCGCCTGCGGGCGCTGCAGGGTGAGGGCGGAAAAAACAGGGCATTTTGACAAGTACTTGTACTTGTCAAAATATCCCGATGCTTGCACCATGTTTTTTTTTTCTTCACTTACCTTCGGTGCGGGAGAGCAAAAACACGCTGATAGGGAGCAAGCCCAGTGCGACAGGGGGAGGGGGTTGGTTGCGGGAGGCGCAAAAATTCAACTTTGCCTGTGTTGGCAAAAATCCTAGCACCGGCCCTGGTTGCACAGTATAGAGAAAGTGGAGTAAAAGGCACCTCTGTTCTTCCTGTGTCAGCCATGTGTCCCTGCTCTAGTGCTTCCTGCAATGTCAGTGGCAAAGAAGAATGGTTAGAGATGGAGATAAGGGATTGGCTGTTGACTTTTGAAAAAAAGGCAAAGCTTGCATACCAGTAGCATCACTGTTTAGTCTGCATAGGCTGGATATTTTGGGGAAAGGAGCAAATTTGAAACAGCTGAGGAAGAGCATTATGTTCATACCTCAAAGCATATCTAAACCCAAAAACCAAAATGTAATATATTGTAGCTGGCCAATCCTCAGATGTGATATCTGCATTAGTTTCCTATTTTTAGGGTTTTCCCCATATATTTTTCCTTATGATCTGTCCAATAATACACTTCCTAACGTAGATTGGCTCCACTCAATAGAGTAGAGCTTGGAGCGGTGACTACTTTACAACACACACAGGGACCATGGGGAACAAAAGTAGCCACCTTCCAGAAGGAAGGACAGTTTCAGCACCAATTCAGAGATGATTTGAGGATCCACAACTGAGTGATACACAGATAAGATACAGTTTTGTTAATAGATAAAAGGTACTTTAATGCATTTTTAGGATTTAACTCCTGAGTTTAGTGTCACTTTGGGCTTTATTTCATCGCTTAGTTAACTACCGCTTAAACCTTTTAAGCAGTTACAGAAACAGGTATTAAGTCATATAAATAAAAGCCAAATGTTGTAATCATCCCTGGCAGTGTAAAATGGTTTGTTCCAACCCTAAACCTGAAACTTTTGACAGCTTGGTCTAATAAGGGAAGGGGGAAAAATAAAGAAACAACAAGTAATAAACCCATGTTACAGGGGGACCCAGAAAATCTGCTGCATTGATGACACCGACATCATACTGTATATGATGCAGTCTATTTTTTATCTGTTCTATAGTTACACTTTATTGTAGCACGAAATACTTAAAAGGGTAAAAACAACCTAAACAGTAGCAGTTGCAAGGATTAGAAGAAAAAAAAATGGCAGAGGAATTTGAAGTAATCAGAGATAATTTGAGGATCTACAGCCGAGTGATACACAAAAAAGATACATTTTTGTCATTAGTTCAGATGCTTGAATTAATTTTATGATTTAACTCCTGAGTTTAGTGTCACTTTAAAGGAAGTTGGAAAAATAACAGACTTACTGTGTGAATCTCCAGGTGAAAATAAAGGAAAAAAAGCAAACCAATGCAACCACCACATCTAAGGAAAGCTGCAATATATTACATTTTTGCTCTTCGGTTTAAATATGTTTCAATGTATGTGTGTGTGTAATTGATCTTACCACCAGTGAGAAGCGGAATGGGGCTGATCACCACGAGGCTAATATTGTGGTCTTTGCAGAACTGCTTCATCAGTGCTCGGTTACTGGTTAACACCGCTTCAGTGAATGAACAGAACAATTAGCAGAAAACATATATTGCTATATTGATTAATCCTGTTCACTGTAATTATGTATGGTATAGCAGCATCGTTAACATATATTCTGGATGTAAGAAAGGGAAAATGGGAAACAAGAAAAGGGAAATAATACAAAAAATAGGAAAAAATAAAAAAAAATAAAAAAGAGATACAAAGGGAAAAGAAGTAAAGGAAGTCGGGACACATACAAAAGACAAAATAAAATAAAAAAGGGAAACAGGAAATGGAAAATAATGGCACAGGAAATAAGGGAAGCAAAACAAGAAAATAAGGGAAGCAAAACAAGAAAATATATTAGACGATAGAAAAAAAAAAAGGAGAAAAGGAAATTGATAAGGAGATGAACAACGGGAAAACAAAAAGCAAAGTAGAGGAGGAGGGAAATAATTTTGTTTTAATCCTTTAAGCAAGCATTCTGTAATATAATTCACAGGATTATTCTAAATTAGATTTTTCTCTTACCTGACTTACATACTTTCCCACTGTCTGGTGTGCCATCTTTTCCAGGAGCAAATAGAACCTGTTTTACCTGGGCAGACTGAGCCAGACTCATGCACAGGCTCTCCTCGCAGGGACTGCTACCAATCACCAGTACTCTGTGAGTCATATTGCTGGAGCAAATTAGAGGTAATTCACGTCTTATGTTATACCTATGATTTCTAATGTCACAGAACTCAGGTTTTTAGACAGATAGACAGACTGACTGACTGACTTACATTCAGCTTGGATTAATAGTCAGTCTCTGAGTGAGTTAGCCTGCTTTGTCAGTGTAAATGATGTGGAAGAATTGTCCTTTAGCTGCTGCTCTTGCATTGGCTCATAGAATAGGTCATCTCCTACAGTTGCCTCAGATGCTTTGAAGGTCGTAGATGTGTAATATTTATGACTCTCTATGCAACTTTCTCCTATGCATTCTAAGTGGGTGTAAGTGGGAGGATTTTTAATTCCCTATTTTATAGTGAGATTGCAAGCCTGTGAATAAATCAAGAATGTGCATAGCATGTTTTAAAGGCCTCTGATTTTCATTCCTTAAAGTGACACTAAACTCAGGATTTAAATCTTAAAAATGCATTCAAGTACCTGAAAACCTGAACTATTAACAAAAATGTATTTTATTTGTGTATCACTCGGCTGTAGATCATCAAATCATCTCCGAATTGGTGCCGGCTAGACATGTGCACTGGCAAAAAATTTGTTTAGTTTAGTTTTGTTTTAAATTCGGATTTGTGTTATTTCGTTTAGGATTCGGGTGTGAAAGTCAATTCGGAATGCGGACGAAATTCGGTAGCGGTAGGTCGAACGTTCGTTTCGTTTTCTGTTCTTATTCGTTTCGTTTGTTCATGACATTTGAGGGGGAAAAAATATTTTTCTCCTTCTCTAATGTCACTTTGCTCCAACGAACGAAACGAATAAGAAACGAAAACGAAACAAACGTTCGGACTACCGCTACCGAATTTCGGAAATGGAAATTCGGATTGGTTTGCATTCGTTATGTCTGCAATTCGGAATTCGGATACATCCGAATGTCCGAAAATTCGTCCGAATTTCGATTTGGAACTAAACGAATCGCACATGTCTAGTGCCGGCACTGTCCTTCCTTCTGGAGGGTGAATACTTTTGTTCCCCATGGTTCCTGTGTGTGTTGTAAAGTAGCCACCACTCCAAGCTCGCTCCTGTGATGGACTACAATCTACAAATGAGTAAACTTGAGATTGTTGCCTCCTCTGTTATCCTGTGGCTGTGCCAGCTGATCTCTGCTGCCTTCGCAGTTAGCCTGTGGCTATGCTAACTGGTCTCTGCTGCCTCCGCTGTTATCCTGTGGCTGTGCTAGTTGTTCTCTGCTGCCTCCAACACCTATCCACCATCAACAGGTAGATTGCGATAGATGGGTTGCTGAGCGCCCCACTACACTCACTATTACACAAGCTCCTAGACTGATCTACAATACTTTTTCAGTGCCCCTTCACCTTTGAATGGGTTGTCACTGCACCTGAACTATTTGTGACAATGCACTAAAACACATGGCATGTGCATTGTGGTGTGATGTAGCACACGTGCATTATCATCCACTGCATACACTGTGTGGTGGGGCCATTCTAAATAAATGGCAGCCCCGTGCCACATGGACACCCTATTTTGAGGTCTGAGTTGATATCCATTGAAAACCCATTAAAAATGAATGAACTACCTTAATGCAAAAGCAGATATAACTAAATGCTTTTAGTGGTATATTTAACGGGAGGAAATCAGAGTTTAGGTTTCTTGAGGTTCAGGATGTTAGGGTGTATATGCCTTCATCCAAGCCGGCTCTTGTGATGGACTACAGTCTCGTGTTCAGTTTACGACTTTGTATTGAGTCCATCGCAGGAGTGAGCTCGGAGAGATGACTACGTTACAACACACACAGGAACAAAAGTAGCCACCCTCCAGAAGGAAGGACAGTGTTAGCACCAATTCAGAGATGATTTGAGGATCCACAGCCGAGTGATACACAAATAAGATACAGTTTTGTTAATAGATAAAAGGTACTTCAATGCATTTTTAGGATTTAACTCCTGAGTTTAGTGTCACTTTGGGCTTTATTTCATCGCTTAGTTAACTACCGCTTAAACCTTTTAAGCAGTTACAGAAACAGGTATTAAGTCATATAAATAAAAGCCAAATGTTGTAATCATCCCTGGCAGTGTAAAATGGTTTGTTCCAACCCTAAACCTGAAACTTTTGACAGCTTGGTCTAATAAGGGAAGGGGGAAAAATAAAGAAACAAGTAATAAACCCATGTCACAGGGGACCCAGAAAATCTGCTGCATTTATGATACTGACATCATGCTGTATATGATGCAGTCTATTTTTTATCTGGTCTATAGTTATACTTTATTGTAGCACAAAATACTTAAAAGGCTAAAAACAACCTAAACAGTAGCAGTTGCAAGGATTAGAAGAATAAAACATGATTGGTAAACATCAGCAATCTAGTCTCGGCAAGATTGACAGATTGGAGGTGTGGTGGAATCCGAGAGTCACCTGCCTCCTCACTGCACACCGAGTCTGGTCATTGTCCAATGAGCAAACAGCTGACATTGGATGATTTAAAGCAGGAACAGGATATAATAAGGTCACATTTCTGGCTGTGCTCTGTGGTAGAGCTCTTAGACTGTTGGTAGTGCGACTGAACAACATGACAAATATTTGGACAGAATAGTTCACATATACACTGCCTGGCAAACAAAAAAGTCCCCACTTTGATTTCGCTAAGCATATAGGTCAGAGCCTTCCACTGGATAAAAGGTCAAGGTTCAGCGTAGTTAGGACCCCAAAAAATGAGGTCAGCTGCCCACCTGAATGACCAGGTTTTTCCCATCAATTTATTTTTTCTACCCTAATGCCATGGGCATATTCCAAAATGACAATGCCATGATTCATCGGGCTCAAATTGTGAAAGAGTGGTTCAGGGAGCATGAGACATCATTCTCACACATGGATTGGCCACCACAGAATCCAGACCTTAACCCCATTGGGAATCTTTGCGATGTGCTGGAGAAGACTTTACACAGTGGTCTGACTCTCCCATCATCACTACAAGAGCTTGGTGAAAAAGTAATGCAACTCTGGATGGAAATAAATATTGTGACATTGCATAAGCTGGGGGAAACTATGCCGCTGAAAATTCATGCCGTAATCAAAGGTGGCTCAATAAAAAAAATATTAGAGCATGTGACTTTCTTTTTGGCCAGGCAGTGTACATTTTAACTGCATATTTAGCCGTTGGCCTTCAGTTTTGCTTTTAGTCAAGGAATTAAACCCCAAATTTAGCATATTTAATTTATTAACTTATATGTGTTTACATTTTTCAAGTATAGAAACACAAGAGCCAGTATCTAAGGAAGGATTTATACACACACGCTTCACTGCTCCAGCCAAGACCCACTAGCAGCATTTGTATAAGAGCATTAACTACAGAGAAATGTGTTCTCAGCGGTGGTCAGGGGTGTCAGTAATGACAACATTGTGCTCAGTGATGGAAGCATCAATAAAAGTGGAAGTTCCAAGGTGAACCCAGCACTGAGCAACATCTCACAGAGTTTTAACACTCACATCAGGCATGTAACTAGAGCCATAGTAGCGCACACACACACGCACACATTATGAAAGCATTTAATCTGTCTGAGAAGATTAGGCAGGCAGACAGAGGGCCCAAAATGGTTTTACTCTGGGGCACCATCACTCATAGTTAAAGCTTTAATGCATGTGATAATAGACTCAGGCATGTGGCAGAAACTTTATATACTGGATACAGCAGCAGAAGTGGAAGATGTATTTGAAGAGCCCGGTGTTTAGAAGGCTTATGTGTGCAGAAAGTGTACACTCAGTGCACTCAGAGCATAACAGGTTATTCAGGGACATGTTAACTAGTGCCCAATGACTTATAATTTATTTAGTGCAATACACCAAATTCTTCTTTTTCTTTGCTCTGAGCTTTCTTTGTCTTTTACTAGGCTTGTATTCCCGAAGACTTGTTTCTGAGCTATCACTGTCAATGTTCTCCGCAGTTCTCTTATGATTTTGAGATCCTGCTTCACTCTGGCTGATTCTGCAGTCTTGAGCCATCTCCGAATCCCAGCTGGAAGAACCTGGAACAGTACTGCAGCTTGGCTGAGGTCCGGAATAAGGGTACATTGAGGTCTGCTTGTTCCATGGAAAGAACTGTTCATAGCCTTGTTGCTCTGGCGCTGTCCAACCAAATGCAGGATTCTGTAGTGCAAAGAACTGGTTCATCTATAGAGGTGGGAAAAAATATACCAGATTATGATAGGATCTGGCTGAACCATGCAGCTACCTACAGTACTTGTTGCCCAACCAGTCATGCCGATTCATTGCACTAATAGCATGCTGGTGAAAGGCCAAAGACGCTCTAATCGCATAGGTGGAATGAACAGTAGCTGGAAAGGGTGGAGCATGAAGGGAACAGGTAAGCAAAATAGTCTAGTCATCCCTGAGGGTCCTCGAAAAAATTCTGTTGCATCTATGGTTATTAAAAGTCATTGGATTTGCTAAAGGAATCTTACAGATGGAAGCCAGGGAGTCAAGTTAAGCCTTGAGGGTCCACATCACATCCAAGGCCAGGACAGCCATTTACTGGAGATGAAAGGCAGAGATGCAAACTGAAGGCAGAACAATATACTTTGAATGAAATGACTACCTTCAGCAGAAAGAAGAGCAAAGGGACGAAGGATTACTTTGTCACTATGAAGAATTAGGAAGGAAAAGCAGCAGGAAAGAGCTGGTAAGGGGGGACGTGACTGAAACCTTTAAACACATTAAGGATGTGCATAAGCTTCAGGAGGACAGTATCTTAATATGAAGCCAAGATCAAGAGCATGGGGACAGGACTTCACACTAGGAGGAGGAAAAGTTCAAAACCAACTTAAAGTATTACTTTACTGAAAGAGTAGTTGATGCATGGGGCAGCAGATCTAAACATGCTTGGGACAAACCTAGATCTATACTTGGACAAAAAGGTTAAAAAATAAATAAATGGGAAAGACTGTGTGGACCACTTGGTCTTTGTTCTGCCATCAGTTTTCTATGTCTCTACAACATCCAAACTCCTAAGACAAATTCCTCACTTGCTGTGCGAGGGGGGGGAATACCCTATTGTTTCCTCCAATGAAGGTTTGGGTAAAAAAAGTTTTGTGAGGGGATCCCCACAAAAATGCATATCAGTAAATATACATCCAACACATATCGGGAATGCATTTTATGGTTGATAATATAACCTGCATGTGGTAAATTCAGGGGAATAATGTGCTAAAAACCTTTAATACATGAAAAACAAAACCTTTTGAATAGGGTTGCACAGATACCAAGTACAGTACTCTGTACAAGTACGAGTACATGTACCGATACTTTTGAGCTCCAAGACTACACTAGAGAAAAATTAAAAAGTTAGGAGGCAGCTGTCATTTGTAAGGAGCACATGGAGCTCCTGGGATTTGTGCATCTGTTTTAATGTACGATTTTGTTTTTATAAATATAAATAAAGGGATGCACAGATACCAGTTTTGCGAGTACGAGTACTGGTACTTGCCGAGTACTTACAAGTACGAGTACTGATACATTTTTGTTTATTGTCATGTGACAGTTTTTCTAAAACAATACAGACTAATGATTTCAGGACAGTGGTGGAGCGCCAGAGCCAGGTCCCAGCTGCAACCGCTGCAACCCCGGTAGTTCTCATGAAAATGCCAAGTATCTGCACTGGTACTCGAAAAGTATCCGTGCATCCCTATTTTTGAACATGTGAAATATTGAATGACACCCAGCAACTGCAATACAGCATGCCATTTCTAGTGGCTTACCATTCCCTGAAAACAGACGTAGGCCTGAGAGAAGAAGCTACTGTCAACAGGAGGTGCAGGATGCGAAGAATCATAATTTCCTCCCGATACAGGCATTCTGCACAGGAAGAAGCAACACAGCAAGAATGTAAACGCATTGGAATCGGTTGTTTTGAATGGAAGACAATTTAACAATAATGATAATCAAGTCAGAATTAACTCTGGTACCTCGCTAGACAGATCCTCCACTTTGATGTTTTACAATAACCCCTCTTAGCAATTCTGCAATGTTTTTTGAGGGTGTTTTGGCATTAAAGTGAGGTGCAGTACAAAAGGGATGCAAGAGAGAACATATGGCATCTGGGACAAGAATCATCTCCACTCTCTTTACATCGTGGTATGCAACAATTCCCAAAGTTCTAACAGAGCTCCGGATAGCAGTAAAAACAGAAGTTCTTATCCATCCCCAAATTCATCCAAGACAAGAAAAGTCAGTTTATTGTTCAACATACACAATCCGTCAAGGTACCCAGGGATGCCCCCGGTCATTTAGGACCTTCCCTGATAAAAGCTTGCCTTTTTCTAATGATCCTTGGAAATGTTTAGCCTCCATTGTCTAGTCTTTAGATATGAGCTCTCTGTTAAAGCTACTTGGGAAAATGAACTTCAAACAAAGTCAGTCGGTCAGAGAACAAATACAGAAGACACATTTTTCGGACCCATTTGTATCTTATCAACATTAATGTTAAACAGAACACATAATACAACCCAAGTGCAATAAGTCTGTCTGTGAACACCATACCAACTGTTTCTGAGGTCTCCACTCACATCAATATACAAGAATACAAAAATACAGAACCAACAAGTGACAACTGCTTCTCCTCAACATATTGTAGCTCAGCAGGTCTTCATCAGGTAAATCCAGTGAAGGTTACCTATAGTAAATTTGACCACCGAGGCAGATTTGTTTTTCTACACCCATCCCCTATAGAAGTTTTGAAGGACATCCCCCAGGTGGCCCACTATAAACTCCTATAAACATTTTAAGGCCTGAGAGAAATACAGGGGCTTCCAATGCTGACTGTCTAAAACAAGAGTTACCTGGTTGTCTCTGCCTTCACAACAAATCTTCAGCCCATAACAGGCATACAGACTCTAAATTCAGAATCAAGTCAACTCCCGATGGGCATGTTCCAGGTCAGCGACTTAAATGACTGAAGCCACTGGATCAGCATGACATCCAGGCAACTTGCATTCTGAGAAGGGTTAGTTCATAATCGCACTAGAAAAACATGGTATCTGCATGAATCTATAACCAGCCTTTATGGCAGGGCGCACATGGGAAGGCTTACAACAATACAAAACACAAAAAATCCCAAGCTCACCTGCTAGCCTGCCTGCAACAAAACAAATTACCCTGTCAACAGTATGCGTTAAAAACAGAGGTTTTAGTTGCACAAACTTTTGGGCAAAAATATGTAGAAGCCACACCGCCGCGCCAAGGCACCTCTGCAAAGTGTGGTCCTAACTCTATCTATATGAGTCTCCAAGTGTCAGCATATTAATGCAGTCGATAAATTGCATGCAGGTGTACCAGGAGGTAGCCTACTTCTCCTTATAAGGTGCAGGGATGCACTGGAGGCCCAGCAACCAAAAATGCACGCTTCTACATATTTTTGGCCAAAAGTTTGTGCAACTAAAACCTCTGTTTTTAAACGCATACTGTTGACAGGGTAATTTGTTTTGTTGCAGGCTAGCTGGCAGGTGAGCTGTGGATTTTTTGTGTCTTGAACTGAACTAAAGAGAACCTGACCATCCCTTGTTTCTGAACTGTGACCGCTGATTTCTTTCAGACAACTAATTTTACATTTCTGGTAAAGTATACATTTCTATATTTCTGTAGGCAATTGATTAGCCACATATATATTTGGATAGACCATTTAGTTCTTGTAGGATCTAGATTGATTTGAGATAATTTTAACTGCAGTACAAATTATATCTTTCAATCTTGGGAGATAAATATATACATTTGTATAATCTCCAGGAAACTGATTTCAGTTTCTAGACAATGGTCTAGTTTGATATATATTGAATTAAATTGGTGGAAATTTTTCTTTACTTTGAATATAGTCTTGGCTTATAGCCAACCCGGTGCATGATGGCAGAAAACTTTATCAGAGCAGTATAAACATTCTGATATATTGTAACAGACTAAAAAGGAAGCAAGTAAGAGATGTCCAATGTTAGGGTTTGCATGCAATACATAACGAATACACTGATGGGCTTTACAAAATGATTCTCACCCATATTCTAGAGGACTACTGACAAAGCCATTTTCAGGCCCCTTGAAAACGCTGTCCGATTCTGAAGAGTGGGTACTCCCTATTTTTAAAGGAAAAAAAAAAAAGAAACGGAATCAATAACCATTAATAAGCTGATTTATGAGATCAGATTAAAAGTGAACCTCTCCTGACACAAAAGGATATTTTAACCAATGATTTCACTAGATAAAAACACCATAAGGTGTCAGGGCATCCCTATAGGTTCACTAACTCTGTCCTTAGACAACCCAGAGTGCCTGTGGAAATGAGATCTTCTGAAAGCTCCGATAAAATGATCAGATGCCCAGCCCTGCACATGACAAGCCGACACTTTGCTTTCAGATCACACTGGCATCTAGCAGCAGAATTTGACATTTTCCTAGGCACTGCAGAGAACTCTGGGGGTGGTATGCAGACATATTCTCTCTCTCTCTCCCCATCTATCTCGTAGCATTTTAATGCATTTTTTTCCAAGGAAAGGATTATAGCCCCATGTATCAGTACAAACTTGTTTTATGGCTCATGTCGATGGGGGTACAAGTCAACTGTGGCCATTTTAGATCATTATTCAAATTAATGTGAAATTAGAATTTATATAGTTTATTTTCCTCAAGCCATATATTGTGAGCAGCATTATAGCGGATTCATGTGCTGCCATTTTGTAGTCATTCTACTTATTGCACTATACACTTTCTGTGTTCCCTCCCATCTGTGATGTATTTCCCCTTTCTTGTTAGTACGAGCCACGAGTGTCATGGCTGACAGTAACATGACCACATGTTAATCTGCATTGCATGCTTGGAAACATTACTATCTCTGACCTTCAAATACCGTCCATTCATTCATCTGCTGTATCCTGTTGTCTGCTGTAACCTGATGCACGGAATAAAGCAATTGTGGATGAAAAGGTATTTGGTGAGTTCGGCTATCTGATAAGGATCGCCCGCAGAGATTATATCGGCTTATACAGGCCAGACATAGAGGTCTCAGCAAGGGATAAATCGCTAATACAACAATCGGAGTCAGAATACTCAGCGCGTTTTAAAAGCATGTGCTCAGATGGGAAAAAAATGCAGCATTTGACAAGAAAAAACTGCAGTCATGTACATGAGACCTTTATGTAATTTACCTCATCAATGTGCACCGTTCCAAAAACATAGTTTCTACTGTAGGGGTCAGCTTCCAATGTAGAGCTTGCAGAGAGATAGTCCAGATGCCAAAGTGCGTTTAAGGGCTTCCTGACAAAAGAGTTTTGCTCGCAGGGGGTCTGTGTCAGCGCAATCCACTATACAACAAAACATTCAGCCTCCAGGCTAGAATGAGGCAGTTTGGGTCAGCTTAGTTCCAGCACAACCTAAATGCAGTCCTCCTCTGTAAAGCTTCATGCAGATAGGCAAATAGGCTGCAGCTAAACTCTACATCTGGACACAGCAGCATAAAAACTATCAGGGTTATTCACAAAAGGGTGAAGAGTTTGGAGAAGGCAGGAGAAGGGAACAATCTAGGACAACATAGTTAAACTGGAAAGTGAGCCGAATTGGAGAATTTCTCCATATCAGCTATGTTGTCCTAGATTGTTCACTTCTCCTGCCTTCTCCAAACTCTTCACGCTTTTGTGAATAACCCTGTAAATGATTAGCTGCATCCAATTTGTATGCAACCAGAACCGCCGGCCCTGGTTGCAGACTGTCCGCGTTCTGGGTCAGTCAGTGGACCTAATCGCATGTAGTAATTGGTATGAGTGGTAACATGCAAACAGTGGCGGCACTGGCCATTGATCTGTACAGGATAGAAATCTAGCCCCAGCTGAAAGCACACAATGTGTGCATAGTGCTAGTTTTTCACCTGTCGGAATAAGCCCCAATACATACTACTACCCTGCCCATCCCAGGTGGGGGAAAGAATATGGTTATTGGTTAATCCCCTTCCTTTGGCTATGGAGACCACCTACGTACAAAAATTCTGTGCCAGTAAATCAAATGAAGTGAAAGCTGCTAGGGACTATAATAATAATAAGTGTAAGGATCCAGAGCGCCTCCAGGTGGCGCTGGAGCTATGCCCTGCAGTTTCCGTACTCACCTGCGGGGGTCTCCAGGCAGCCAGGAACTGCTAGGTACCAGACCTCCACTGGTTGGTGCTGGGAACTGCAACTCCAGTGCTCACCTGCAGGTGTCTCCCAGCTGCCACCATTCATCCACCACCTGGTGCTCCTTGGGAGGTTACTTAAGCCCTCCCTGTGGTCAGGTCTGTGCCTCAGTATTGTTTCCTGTTAAGCCTGAGTCCCCAGTCCTGTAAACCTGTTTCTGTTCCCGAGTCCTGTATCCTGTGTATGTTCCCTGCTTGTTGTCTGTGATCTGCTTATGTTCCTGAGTCCTGTTAGCTCCTTGTACCCTGACCTTTTGTCCCTTAGTTGCCCTGGTGTTTTGCTTTGCTCCCTGGGTGTGCATGCCTGTTTCTTCTTGCATGTGGTGTTGTTTAGATGTAGCTGGTTGCTAAGACTTGTTTCTGTTTGTATCATTCTGGTTGGCATATTAAAAACGGTATATCATACATTCTGCCTTGTCCTGTGTGGTCACGCGTGCTTGGTCTGCCTGTGTGGGTACCTGTGCAGGTGTGGCGGTCACCTGTGCCGGTATCCCTGACAATATGAGACAGACAAATAAATGAACAATAATGTGCCGAGCTGATAATAGGTCATCACTCTAGTCGAGCCGGAAGGACGGGAGCGTTTTTATCCCGGTTCGTCATTGTGTGCATCCCTTCAGGATTATCTTTATGCCGAAGATCATTGTTCTTATCAGAGTACCGTTTTATTTCATAAATTTCCCCTTTGCTGGATGGTATGCCCTGTGTCTTTGCTGGCCTCTTTTTGGGTCCGTTAACTCCGTGTGCTGCTCTGAGTGGATCCAGTGATATCGCATTAAGGGCTTCCCTCACCTTTCAAAGAAGCGAACTGCGTTAAGAGACCTACTCTGTATTTCTACATCTCAGGTGAGCACCCCTCTGTACACTGGTACTCACCAGGTGTGGATGGTGTAGGATTGGAAAAACATCTTGGCTGTGGCCTTTCAGATATCTCCTAAGAATTTCTATTGTCTTTCACATTGAATTTTGATGTTATAGGACTTCATTGGATTTACTCACCACATTTTTGATGTTATTTGGATAGCCAGAGCCTAGCATGCGACTGAGGACTTATGCACCGATATTGTCATATTCATGTGATGTGATTAGTATATTCATGTTTTATTATCAGCTCGGCACACTATTGTTTATTTATGCAGACCACCTACTACCACCAGCTTATAAAATGCCACAACTCTTCCCTGGATCGAAAAGGAGCGGTTTGTCACATTCCATATACCCAATAGTTATCATTTCCTCCCACACCTAAAAGTACTGAAACTTTTTCTGAGCAGTGGTTTCATTTAACAATTATCAACCCTGCTTTCTGTTAGCCGTCTGTAACTTTATGGAGTACTGAAGAAATCCGGTTACTTATTATTGTATTACGGTTTATATATTCTAATGCTGAACTGTATTATAGCCAAACTTACCTTGAATAGAATAGGAAAGGGTTAGTTGCTGTCTACGTCCCTGCAATGTAGATTGTCACTGAGACAGAAAGTGATGGGAAACCAACATATTACAGTTGTCAGCAGAACAGGACTAGAGGGAATATGCTTTAGGCAGTTTTTTCCTGAGCAAATCTCCACTTACATCACAATTTTTTTTGGGCAGCCTAAAGACCATTGCCCAGTACTGTAAATCTCTGGATCTGCTGATGTTTGATAATAATCAAAAAATCCCGTGAAGTCACTGGACTGGAAGAGCACAGAAAGAGGTGCGACAGTGAACTACATATGAAGCAGAACAGTTACCTTGAAACAAAAGGGAAAGTGTTATGTGCAAAAGGGTTTACTATGAGCCATAATGACACATGGGCCACAAGGCCTCGTTCACACAGGCTGCCTGCTGCAATAGCACTGCGCCCTCACAGTGCTGTATACATTGCAGTGGCCACAATGCTTTGAGGTGTGGCAAAAAAATATACAGCACGTTTCATTTGACAGGTGGTGCCGCTTGTCAAATGCAACCATTGAAATGAAAGGGACCCCTTCACCGGGCCATAGAAGCGATCCGACGACACGTGAGTCGCCAGAATTGCTTCTATTGTAAAGCCGACAGCCCCGTCGTCAGTCCTGAAGGGGTTAAGTGATATCTCTTAATCTGATCATCTTCTTCTTTACTGTCCTTTTCAGCTGTCCCTCCAGCGCTGTGTGCGGGTCTCTGATTCAACACTGACTTCTCTGTCCTCCTCATCTCTGATGTCCCACAGAGTCTGTGCGGGTGCATGCTGCTCCATAGACTTACCTTGTGTCTCTCCTCGTCTCCCGGACGAACATCTGAAGTGCGCATGCGCCCGCCCCAAGATCCTTTGCGGCCACCTGAGACACTTCAGATGTTCGGACGGGAGCACTCGGCGAAGACACAAGGTAAGTTTAAACCCTTTTTTTTTATAAATGTTTTTGCATATATCTATTGCTTGCTAGCAGTAGATATATGCAAAAACACACGAGGGTTTAATAACCCTTTAAGCAAGAGGTAGAAGGGAACCGGGTCACATACAGACAAAAACGTCTAATACAAAACACGTTAATAACGCAAACTATGCCCTCACTTGGCGTATACTGTACTATACATTGAACTCACCTGTTCGATATTGAAGTTTAATGGGCCGGCCAAACAGGCGGATGCCATTTAGTAATTCTATAGCATATGGTACAGATTCTAAATGCTGGAAGCAGACAAACCCAAATGACTTGCAGTTGCCCTCTTTATCTTTAGCAATGGTCACTTTGCTCAAAGGTCCAGCCTGCAAGGCAGAAAAAAGTAAAACTGTACATACATGTACGATTACATACAACCAACATGTGCCTCTACATAGTTATGTAATAGTATATAAGAAAAAGGGGCACAGACGAGACTTCTGCAGCTTATAAAAGTAACAACATACATCAGATCTTTGGCAGGACTTTTACTTTTAAAGGTTTAAGGGGAATATTCACGGAGCCGTACATTGGCTGGCTTCGGCTCTCTTTGGTTCAAATGACTTAGCGACAGTTGGCTGTCATTGAATGACAACAAATGGGCAGAGTCGGCTGACTCCGCCCATTTGTTTTCATTTTGCTGAAACTTGCAATAGCGATTTGACATATGCCGGATTGTTCATTCTGCTGCGGCAGTTGGACAGGTCGGCGGCGTCTTTTTATTTTCTTTATGAGTCGTCGTCGTGGACAAGGCTGGACGTCGTGATTGACCCTTGGATTACCTCGGTGGATCTATTTTTGGGCTTTTTTTTTTTAAAGGACTTGTCAACAACTTTTGTTTTTTTTCAGTTGAAGGTTTTTTTCTTAAAGTGTGGTGTGTTTATTTATATTTTATTTGAACCTTTTTGTGAATGAGTACCCCTTACTGATTCACAAGGGGGGTGCATCTGGGTGCCAGGTCTATGCTCCGATTAAGGGTCTGGTTGGGAAATTTAGGGGGGACCCCATGCCCCCTCCATTTTTTGAGGGTGGGGTTCCTCCTTAAAATTCCTACTAGACTTAAAGGGCTTGGTATGATTTTTGGGGGGAACCCCCCGCATCGGGAAGAGAGACCCCACATTGTTTTTTTTTTCTTTCTTTGTTTACATTATTGCAGGGAGAACAGTCTGCTTTCTGTTCATAGTTCATGTATTTTCAGGGTTTAACTCCTGAGTTTAGTGTCACTTTAAAAAGGAGAACTATGAGGTAAGTGAAAAGCACTCACCCTCATAGTTCGAGCCGACGTGTGACAATGAAACTGTCACACGTCGGCTCAATAGATCGGGAAGTGAGCGACCACACACCATTGCTTGCTCACTTCTCGATCATCTCCCTGCAGAGAGCCGTGACTATCAGTCACCGCTCCCCGCAGGGATTCCCCCCTCCGTGCTCCGATCCTCCAGCACTGACTGGAGGAACGGACGGTGGGGGGGTCGGGTACAGCTGACTCTGCCTCTAGATAGGCAGAGCCAGCTGTCACTCACGCAGCTAGGTGGATCTCGACAGTAATGTCGGGATACGTCACTGCCAGGGGCGGTCTCAGTATATAGCGAGCTGTAGCTCGCTATATACTGAGCTTTGGTTCATGGGAGGAGGTTAGTATATGTCCTCCCGTGACCCTTAAGAGAACTATGGGGGAAAACACTTACCCCATAGTTCTCTTTTAAGTCCCCGTTCACACGCAGGCATTTTGTTGCCTAAAGGTAAGCTCAAGAAAACGCTCAAGACAAGGAATCCCATTCATTACAATGGCCCCTGTCCCCCCCCGAGTGTTTTCTCGCAAGCAGAAAATTGCCTGTCACTGGAAAAATGACACAAGTTACTTTTTGGCAGATCACAGCACTTTTCGGTCCCGTAGACTTCAATGGAAAACTTTGTGGGACAAAATGCTGGTGTGAACATGGGCCATAGACATTAATGGGATTCCTTGTCCTGAGCGCTTTGGCACAATTAGTTTTGATCAACAAAATGTCTAAGTGTGAACGGAGCCTTAGTAAGGGTGGACCTCCTGCACTGATTTTTTTTTTAAAATGGTTAAATATCATTAATAAAGATGTATACAGTTCGGTAAAGTTAAAAAAGAACTCTGGGCAAAACCTTTTTTAACCCTTGCAGTAGGGCTACCCCCGCACGCAAGGGTTAAGTGCTAGTTTTGGTCTAGGTGCAACAATAACAAAGTCATACTCACCTGGACCTTGGAGCTGGCTGGTTGTGCTCCGTCCAGCTTGTCTCTCCCTCGGCTGAGGCAATGGTATGCTCCTCGGCGTCTTCACATCCTATAAACGGTGTATTAAATGTGATGACCTTAGACCCCTACAGCGGAGTGGGAGAGAGGCTGGAGGGACGGATTTAAGTCCCGTTCATACCTAGGTGTCTTGTCGATCAAAGCCAAGCGCGACATAACGCTCAAGACAAGGAATCCCATTCATTTCTATGACCCCTGTTCACACCTGACCGTTTTGTCGCATGAAGTTTCCCACTGAAGTCTATGGGACCAAAAAGCACCATAATCTGCCAAAACGTGTACGCTTTAGTCTCCATTCACACCTAGGCGTCAGCGTTTCCACGTGTAAAATGTGCATTTTTATGCACGCTTTTCCCTGGCATGGTATGCATATTTTTGCACATTTTAATGCGCGTTAGACGCACATAGGCAAAGAAGTTTTCTTCAGCAAATCATAATGCATTGCTTTGAATGAGGAAATGTGCGCACAAAACGCACATGTGCAAAACGCTTCTGTCAAACATTTTTATGCACTTTCATTGAAGTCTATGCGGCCAAATGCGTTATAATCTGCCCGAAAGAAGCTCATGAACCTTTTCCAACGTTCAGCGTTTTACAGCTCGCAACAAAACTCTCAGGTGTGAACAAGGGCCATAGAAATGAATGGGATTTCTTGTGTTGAGAGTCTTAGCTTTGAGCGCACTTAGCTTTGAGCGTCAGAACGCATAGGTGTGAACAGGGACTAACAGTGACAAGCGTTTTTTCGGCTTGGGCCAAAATGCTCAAAGGGTGAACAGGGGGTCATAGAAATTAATGGGATCCCTTGCCTTGAGTGATTTGTGGCGCTTAACTATGAGCGACAACATGCCTAGGCGTGAATGAAAGAGCAAGCCGGTTCCGAGGATCGGTTGAGTATAACTTTTTTTTAGCACCTAGAGAAAAACGAGCACTTAAAGTGACATTAAAGTCAAAAATCTTTTCCCCTCCCCCCAATGTTAATGAAAGCACTTACTTAAATGATGTCTCTTAATCCGATCTTCTTCTTCTTTCCTGTCATTTTCAGCCTTCTCTCCAGCGCTGCTGCGGGTCTCCGATCCAGCGCTGACTCCTCTGTCCTTGCTGGCACTTCCTGTCCCACGGTGTCTGCATGCGGGGGCACGCGCCCATAGACTTACCTTGTGTCTCTCCTCGTCTCCCGGCCGAAAATCTGAACTGTGCATGTGCCCGCCCAAGAATTTTCACATTTTCGGACGGGAGCGTGCGGCGAAGACACTGGTAAGTTTAAACCGCTTTAAAAAAAAAATGTTTTTGCATATATCTACGGCTTGCTAGCAGTAGATATATGCAAAAAAAAAAAATGGAGGGTTTAATAACCCTTTAAACCTTGCAGCGCCAGAGTAGCCCCACTGGCAAGAGTTAATAAAAGTTTTAATAAGAGTTCTGCTTTAAAAATCAGTTTACTAGTTGACGACACATTGGTAGATGACAATGCAACAATAGAACAACATCAGTGCAAACAAAAAGTCTGAACAATACAAAACACACAACGCACACACTTGTTCTGACACATGCAGAAACATTTCCATTCTTACTAAATAATCTAAATCAGAATTCCACCTTCCCCACCCAAGGTGTAAACCTCTACATCCTGATCCCTCTGCATTGTCCTCACTCATCACCTGCAGGAAGAGCTCATACAGGGTCTCCTCTTTGACGTTATAATCCAAGTTTCCCACAAAGAGGGTTCGGTCAGCCTCATTCTGTCTGCTTAACATGATCAGTCTTCAGCAGAGTTCTCCTCGCATGTCTCTCCAGCTGCAGCTGCACTCACATACTTAGACACAGCGCTGGTCACTAGAGCTCCGACAGGAAGATGCACTTCTAGAGAACAAGGCGGCCATTTTGTCAGAGTCCAACAGGCACTGAGGGAACTCCCAGCACATAAACCTGAAACAATAAAAAGTCTAATGCTAGCATAACTGAATAGTTTCTGCATTTATAAAAATAATTCTTTACATCCTAAATGCTGCTTTACAGACATAATACAGACATTAATGCCAGCAGATATTAGTATATGAGTCGGACACCATGCAGCTAGGGTTGCCACCTTTTCTTCCATCGAAACCCGAACACTCTAGCGACACACAGACATTTTCTTGGAAGAATGAGTTGTGCCTTTTTCATATGTAAATAGCGCCACCCCTTCATATTTAAATATCACAGTTGAGACTATTTTCAGTGGGGGGCCAGTAGCCCCTATCTTAATTTTGGTTTCTCCTGTGTGCCTGACATCTTGTGTCCGGGTTTCTGCTGCCATGAAACCCGAACACAGCATTCAAAACCCGAACTGTCCGGGTGAATCCTGGACAGGTGGCAACCCTACATGCAGCTAAAAAAGTGACCCTTGCAGTACCAAACCCACTCCCTTGCATGGCAAGGGCTAAATGCTAATTTTGTCCAGAGTTAGAGGAAGAAGTAGCAATACTTACCTCAAATCTCCCTGGATCAGGCTTTCTCCGTGCTGTACATAGGGTTGCCACCTGTTCTTCAAGTGAAACCCAAACACTCTAGCGCCTCGCTTTTTTTTTGTTGAGAATATAGAGGAGAGAGCGAGGAGAGGCAGCCAGGGGATGGAGTAAAGAGACCAGCTATAGAGGACTACAAATCCCAGCAATACATTATGCAGCTATACAAAATAATATGAAGCTACATACTCTGTGTTGTACTGGCATGGCGCCTTGATGTCTCCAGGTGGCCTGGTGGCCTGTGCGGGCTCTCAGATAGGCTGTGCGACACTCAGGTGGGCTGTGCGTCTCTCAAGGCTATGGTGTCTCACCAGGGGGTCCGTAGGTTGTCAGAGAGCCAGAGGAGCAATCACAGATGCGGCTGCTGTGGTCCTCGGCAAGCGTGATCTTGGGCAGCCATATCTGCCTGAAACCCGGATCTTCCCCTGAGCTGCAGGCACCTTTAAACAGGCACAGGCTGCCCGCAGCTCAGTTAAATATCTGGGTTTCAGGCAGATGTGGCTGCCTGAGATTGCGCTTGTCGAGGACCTTGGCAGCCGCATCTGGCAGAAAATGTAAAGTGTTGGTGTTGGCACGGAGTGTCTTGTGTCCAGGTGCCCGCTGGCTGGACACCTAGACACAAGACTCCAAAACCGGACTGTCCGGGTGAAAAACGAAGGGGTGGCAATCCTAGCTGTACGACCGATCTCCCCAAACCGCTCCTCTTCCCCTCTATGCTGGTCACTCCCTGATGTCATCAGATTCAATGCAGGAGTAAGTGAGGACAGGAGTAGTAGTCCTGCATTGTAGGCATGGGCAGGAGCAAAAGTCCTGCATTGTACGCAAGGATAGGAGCCTGCATTGTACGTGAGGACAGGAGAGTACTCCTGCATTGTACATGAGGACAGGAGCTGTGGTCCTGCATTGTATGTGAGGACAGGAGTACTAGTCCTGCATTGTACATGAGGACAGCAACAGTACACATGCATTGTATGTAAGGACAGGAGAGTACTCCTGCATGGTACATGAGGACAGGAGAGTAGTCCTGCATTGTACGTGAGGACAGGAGAGTACTCCTGCATTGTACATGAGGACAGGAGAGTAGTCCTGCATTATACGTGAGGACAGGAGAGTACTCCTGCATTGTACATGAGGACAGGAGAGTAGTCCTGCATTGTACGTGAGGACAGGAGAGTACTCCTGCATTGTACATGAGGACAGGAGCCTGCATTGTACATGAGGACAGGAGAGTAGTCCTGCATTGTACCTGAGGACAGGAGAGTACTCCTGCATTGTACGTGAGGACAGGAGAGTAGTCCTGCATTGTACATGAGGACAGGAGCCTGCATTGTACCTGAGGACAGGAGAGTAGTCCTGCATTGTACCTGAGGACAGGAGAGTACTCCTGCATTGTACCTGATGGCAGGAGAGTACTCCTGCATTGTACTTGAGGACAGGAGAATAGTCCAGCATTGTATGTGAGGACAGAAGCTGTAGTCCTGCATTGTTCCTGATGACAGGGGAGTACTCCTGCATTGTAAATGAGGACAGGAGAGTAGTCCAGCATTGTATGTGAGGACAGGAGCTGTAGTCCTGCATTGTACATGAGCACAGGAGCTGTAGTCCTGCATTGTACATGAGGACAGGAGCTGTGGTCCTGCATTGTATGTGAGGACAGCGGGGGACTACCCACAATATGGAGCTTCAGGGGAAAGAGGAGAGCGCCAAAGCCTGCTGGAGAGAGGAATAGGTAAGTATTAAACCTTATTGCTCAAACTAGGGATGTTCAGATACAAAGTACCGTACTTGGTACAAGTACAAATACATGTACAGATACTTTTCCAGCTCCAGGACTAGACTAGAGAAAGCGTGGGGGGGGGGGGGGGGACCTAAAGGGGACAGTGATAGACAAAAGAAGGACGGAAGCGATGGGTCCAAACGTTGCCAGTTGTATGAAGGGAATTCTTGTGTCTGCACAAAGATGGCGGTCCACCTGCACTGCAGACAACTAGTGACATACAGACTCACCTCTAGTGCTACAATTTTCTATACATAGTTACCAGATTGTCCTCTTCTAATAGAATACATCTCAATCCAAGGAGTGGAAGAGATGTTTGGCTTGTCATAACTAATGCTCCCATTTTCTGTAGCAATGCATGTAACTTGTAAACTATTTGCAGTTCATTTTTACTGACATTTTGAGCATTAACCAATTCCTTTGTTGTTAGATTGTCTGCAGTGAACATCTGTTTACAGCAAGCGCAATGCAGAGGGTGATTCTCAGGAGTCTGGGTGTAGCAGTGCTTCGTCTCTCCTGTGTATCACCCACTAATTAAAGTGCTACTAAGGCACCTAAGATCACCGCTCCGCTGTGTTTCCCTTTCAAGGTGGTTAAATACTGTGTGACACATATATTATTACATTATATCTGATTATAAAATGCTGTTTTTTTTTATTTTTTGAAGACAGGGAGATTTTATTACATTTTTTATTACACCAGGAATATGTCAAAGACTAAATACAGTAATACCTTGATTTACAAGTATCTTGGTTTGAGAGCGTTTTGTAAGACAAGCAAACATTTCTGAAAAATGTTGCCTTGATATACAAGCAATGTCTTGCAATAAGAGTAAAATTCGGTACAAAAGCGCCACCCGGATAAGGCTGTAGCAGTGCGAGCGATGAGTCTAACGACAATGCAATGTCACATTGGATAGATTCCTTGTTAAGGTTTCACGAAATGAAAAAGATTCCATTGAGTCAAGAGATATCAGTGATTCCGTTAGTGATAGTGAAAGTCGTCCTACACAATAATCCTCCTCTCTCTTGTCCCCCTCACACCGGCCACAAAGGTACCGGTAATCGGTTTATTTTTCTTTATATTTTGTACAGTATTATATTACAGTATTGTAATCATTTTATATGAATATTTTTGGGTACTGGAACAAATCATCTGAGTTTCCATTATTTCCTATAGGGAAATTCGCTTTGACATACAAGCGCTTTAGATTACAAGCATGCTTCCGGAACTAATTATGCTCGTAAACCAAGGTATTACTGTATTTCTATGAACAATTCTTGAAAATCTGGTATTGTTCCTAGAAATGAGTAACTGTTGTCAGTTATACCTAAGCATAAATAATGCTATATGTGAAAACTCCTCTCTTGACTTTTGAACAAGGTAGACAATCAGGGGTGCTGCAAGCTCTCTCTCACCCCCCTGCAGAATCAGCTGGTCACCTGAGCTCTAGCCCTGATATGCGGCTTTAGGACAGGTTCACACCATTTTCCGGACCAGATCTGAAAATGGTGTGAACCTGCCCGCAGTTCCAGTGCATCCCAGACCAGACAAAATTAGACATGCAGTGTTTGTCAAGTCTGGTCTTGACGTACTGCACTGGTGTGAACTGAGGCCAGAAATAGCATAGGGATATATTAGGATGCATTTTGGGTCCGGGAACAATCTGGTCTGGAGATGATCTGGATGTAGTGTGAATGGGCCCTCAGGGTGGCTCCTTTCTCTTGCAGGGTCTTATGGAGCCACCATTGTGTGTGTGCTAGTAAGCTGTGTGTGTCTCCACAAACACACAGGCACAGAAAACGACTTCCCTGCTCCCCGCTCTTTTGATTTAAAGAAACACTTTGCTGGGCAATGTATATTTGATCTGGATTCATTATTGAAAAGAAATTGAGAGTTTATTTCTACTTTGAAACAATAGAAACAACCTGGAGCTGCTCATATTTGAAGTTGTGTTGTGAGTTTGTATTGACAGTAATGCCATCAGTGATCATTCTTCATCTGGAGAAATGAGTAACCCAATTCTATTTCAGAAGATCAGGAATGATCCTGCCGTCATGAAATAATAATGACAAAGACTTATATTACCGAAGCTGTAAGTGGCATGAATATGAGATCTTAGTTACACTGTGTTGTTTGTTTACCTGAGTACAGTACTCTGAGAATACACAAGTTCTCTGGTGGACCTCCATATATGTGATGTTCACATCCAATGGTACATAGTGCAAGCTGAGTGACACCAACTCACTCCATCAATTCTGTCCACATGAGCAATGAAGCAGCAGACCATCCCTGTCTGATATGTATGCAGACAAGTAAAGTGCAGCCAGAAATGGAGGCCAGCCATAATCAGGACAAGCCGGGAAGATCTCAAGATGCTGAGAATCCAGAGCCAGCTCCTGGTAAAGTATCTAATTCTAATGTTCTTGATTGATATGTCTAAAATGTACATGAAGATCTGAGGTTATTGAAAGCTTTTCTAATGTTTTCTTATGTTTGTATATCTATGGACCAGGGAAGTGGCAACATTAAAATGTATCTCCTGCTTTCCGACTCCCTTGTCATCTCCTCCCATACTCGCCTGCGGGACTTCTCTAGAGTCTCTCCCATGACTCCCATCCCCTAGAACTCTTTACCCCAACCTGTCCCTCTATCTCCCAACTTGACTGCCTTTAGGCGATCCCTAAATCTGATCTCTTCAGTGAAGCCTATCCCACCTTAACCTAACCACTGAACTATCACATTCTCAAACAATTCACCCCCACACAGCTACCTCCTCATGTATCACTGGCCCCTCCCTTTTAGATTGTAAGCCCTGACGGGCAGGGCCCTCCTTACCATCTTGTCTTGAATTATATTGTGATTGTAATGTCTTCCTTATATTGTAAAGCGCTGCACAAACTGTTTGATGTGGTGGCTGCATTTGTTTCTTTTTCCATGCTTTTTCTCTCTGTTTTTCACCTGGTGATCCTGCCAGTGACACAGTCCTGGACAGACAAGGGTCATTCAATTCACTGTATCTATGGAGGAGCAGTGTTGCAACCCTAGGATAGGACCACTTTTATGACAATAGGAGACCTCTCCTCATCTCCATTACATAGGATGGAGGAGTTCTGTAGTTCATAGACAATTGCTGGGAAGGCTGATTTGATATTTCAGTTCAATACACAAGAAGTTACAAAGACAAATGAATTCTGACAAGGTCAACAGCTATTTTTTTTAAACATGTAGACAGGACTGTCCCTACCTGGCCAGGAGAAGTGGGCCAAGCTGTCAGTTGGGAGGGAAGCGATGGGTGGCGGAGCTGTCGGGGGTCGAGGGGTAGTGGCGCCTCATTATGGGGACGCCACTGCTTGTAGAGAAAGAACATAGCCTGAAAAAGGAAACTAATGCAGGCATCACATCTAAGAAATGATAATCTGCGATATAGTACATTTTTGTTCCCAGGTTAGATATATTGTAGGCATTACCAAATGACTGTTCACTATATCTTAGGTTGCGAAAAGCAGCACAAATGAAAACAGATATACCCTGAGTGTTGTAGTATCAACCTGTGGAGGGAAGCAGAACCAGACTAGCTAAAGCTGGAAATAGACATTAGAGAAAGTCTGGACATGCATGCACAATCTGACCATCTCATAATACATCCTGGGACGGTTTTTCCCCAATACAGGAGCAGGAGACATGAGCAGACTGTCCAGAAATTGGAAAAAAGGGTATAGTGATAGGACTAGGTGTTTTAACCCATCTGATGGGTTTGTTCCCAGTGCATGCTAATTTGGAGCTTGTGTGCCCCCGTCCTATAGACATTGGATTATTGATCCACCTGGACAAGAAAACTCCGGATCTGAAGACTGCCATCTATAGGCACCTTTAGGGCCCATTCACACCACATCCAGATCATCTCCAGACCAGACCAGAATGTTTTGGGACCCAAAATGCATCCTAATGTATCCCTATGCTATCTCTGGCCTCTGTTCACACAGCGCAGTCCGTTCCAGACCAGACCAGACAAATACTGCTTTTCTTATTTTGTCTGGTCTGGAATGCACTGGAACTGCAGACAGGTTCACACCATTTTCAAGACCAGATCTGGTCCGGAAAATGGTGTGAACCTGCGCTGAGTCTAACGCTGAAGATAGAGTCATACTCATTATTGTAGAAATATAAATGTATTTATATATTGTGCTAAAGTGCTCTGAGCTCTGTATAGGCTCTATATCATTTGATTACATGTTAGATTGTGTGGCATTCCAGAGTCCTCTTTCCTTTCTGACATACTACACTGGAAGATGAAAGGGGTTCCATAGATTGCTATGGGCTACACAGACAGTTATTTTCACTTGTATTTTCCACATAACGTTTTTTATTTCCCATGTATATATTTAAACAGATGTGCTGCCCTTGAAACGGGTTGTTGTTCTATGGGATCATATTGTTTTAATGATATACTGTAAATTTGTACATTGTCCTCTTTCAGGTGGGCAAGATACCGACTGTTTTGGATATGTCCTGATCTTCTTTTCTTTTCTGCTGGTTCTTGTGACTTTTCCCATTTCAATATGGTCCTGTATTAAGGTAAAAGTATAAGCATATGCCTTTGACGTCTGTATGTGGCTGCAGCAAATCTTCTCAGTTTCAGTAACAGAAAACCTTTTCCTTTAGATTGTACAAGAATATGAAAGGGCAGTCATCTTCCGCCTGGGAAGAGTCAGGTCTGGAGCTAAAGGACCAGGTACGTAGTAACATGTGTGTTAGATAACATTCCATACACAGGTCCAGAGAGATCTTTTCACAAATGATATAGCGTATGTATGTATGTATGTTTTTATGGTATGTAGTCAGCTGGGCCCGTGGCCCCATAGCAATGGACAAAGAAAACCGAGGGCTCGTTTGCCATGAAGTGAAAATCTCATTAATATGTGGGCCTCCTCATTACATAATACAGCAGCAGTATGGGATTCACTTGGTCCAACCAGAATAGTGGACAGGCTTTTCTTCCCCTACCACAGAAAGCTCCATGATTTTGGATTATTTTTGGAATTATTTGTGCCCTATCTCATATTCAAGGGTCAAAGGAAGCCAATGCTGCCACAATACTTCAATGCATACAACTCGCTTTGATTATAAAATGGACTCCCAGTTTTAACACACAACATTAAAGTAAACTGAAGTATTTGCTTCAGTGTCAGAATATAAAAGTGTGCCAGTAAACTGCGGACAAGAATATACATATCCCAGGCTTGTCCTGAAGAACAGTAGAATCCTAAGATTTCAGGCTGACCATGAATAGGAGGTGTTTCTCAAGTCATATCTTTGGAAGCCCCAAACTTCCTTGGCAGACTGAAGAGAGCCCAAAACAGTTTCTGTGTCTCACGTGCATCTCAAGTCAGCTTTCAGTAAGAATGGCTACAATGAATATCTGACTCACATATTAGACCTTCTTATGACCACCCAGATGCCCTTTCTAAACATTCTTAAAGTTTAAGGTTTAAAGTTGCTTATGTTGACTTTTTGGTCAGCTGGCACCTCTCTAGTTTTTGCCGGTTACATGCATTGTTTCTGTTCATTTAATGTACCCCAATGAACCACTGGCCTCCTTCATATCAAACCACAGGAAGAATTCCAGCGACCCCTGGATTTTCACAAGTAGAAGTTACATCCCCAAGTAGAGATTCCAAACGCATAGTAAATAGGGATGTTCAGATACCAGTGCCGATACTTGCCATTTTCACGAGAACTACCAGGGTTGCAGTGGTTGCTGCTGGGACCTGGCTCTGGCGCTCCACCACTGTCCTGAAATCATTAGTCTGTATTGTTTTAGAAAAACTGTCACATGACAATAAACAAACATTTATCAGTACTTGTATCTGTGAGTACTTGGACAAGTATCAGTACTTGTACTTGGAAAAATGGTATCGGTACATCGCTAATACAGTATATATATAAAAAAAATCATATAATAAAACAGAGATGTACAAATCCCAGGAGCTCCGTGTGCTCCTTACAAATGACAGCTGCCCCCTAACTTTTGAGTTTTTCTCTAGTCTAGTCTTGGAGCTTGAAAAGTATCTGTACCTGTACTTGTACCGAGTATGGTACTTGGTATCTGAACATCCCTAATAGTAAACGTTAAACTATCAATTCAATAACAGTATAAAATTTATTGTCAACTTTAAAAAAGTCAAAAAAAAAAAAAGAACACACAGTTATAACATCCTAAAAACAAGAGAAAAGAGAAGGGCGCCCACCCTAGTGTAGAGGGTTTTTAATGACTCTAAGTACAAATACAGAGTAGAAACATACTCACAAAAGTGGATCAATAAAAGCATAAAGATGAGCCTATGCGACTGTAGAATGGCTGCACATATGTCTGTGTGTCAGCACGGGACTCCTGTGATGACGCGTTTCCGGGGCCACGCCCCCTTCGTCAGAACATCATTTTGTACTATTCATCTGTTGGTCAAATTTAGCGCTTTGGACTTGTTTTCACTGATCCTAAAAACAAATTCCACACCAGCCATGGCTTCAAAATGTATCATAAATATGTATCATAGATCATGTAATAGATCATAGATCATGGATAGAGTATTCATGAACATGATCCCAACTAACAAAAGTATTCTTCATAAATTATCTAAATAAAAGAACATCATATCCTCCTGTATCAAGGAGCTAAAATGGGGTACCTCCTCCTCTAATTGATCTCAACTTTTAGAGCTAGCCCCAGATGATTTGCCACAGTGTTGATAAATTCAGTGGGGGGAATTTATCAAAGCAATTGCGACAGTTTTAGCCTCTTAGATAATTTTTTTTTATGTGCAAATCTGTCTTTTAACATGTGCCCCTGTTTTCACCAGAGCTTGCACTACTTTTCCAACTGCACGTGTTTTGCACCTTTTTTGCACGTGTTTTCACCTGCACTTGTTCTGGGGCTGTATGAAACTGGAGCATCACCTAAGAAAACAATCGCAACTTAAGAAGTCTCCATGACCACTTCTTCAAGATGCGACAGTTACGCTTTTTGCCTGAAGTTAGAAGTCTTCTTTCCTGGAGTCTATTAAACCTCATTTATCAACAACATTACACTAGCTTGATAAATCTGGTGCAAATATATTCCGTGCAAGTTCAAACACTCGCAATTGCTATGATAAATTCCCCCCAGTGTCTTTTGTGAGGCATCAAAAGTAGCAATACGTGGTTTCTGAAACTTGTAGTATCCATTGATATTTCAGAACATATAGGCAAATTGCCCCACAAGATAAGGTCTGCATCTCATAGATCAAATAAATAATTACTCCCTGATCATCATCAACACGGGAAAACCTTGATATACTGGTAAACTCTCCACTTTTCAAAATGCAAAGTCATGCACCATCAGCCACATCAGCCCCAAACTTCATTGGCAGACTGAAGAGAGCCCAAAACCGATCCTGTGCTTAGCTCCTATCTATCGATCTATCTATCCACTACCAGGGGCCCCAATGGCAGGAGATCAGCATATTCTTACAGTGTAATAGCAATTGATTAAAATGTCATTTAGCCCCAGAGCTGTATTTAATTATGACATTTCATGTTTGATATAGACAAGAATAAAGCCCTCATTTTGATACAAGTCAGTCATAGGGAGGTAACTGTAAGAGCAACATTTCCAAGCACAAGGTACCCAGGTGTAATAGGAGATAGATTAGATGTTTAAACAGGGACTGAGGTGTCTGGAGTTAAATATGATACTCTTTGAAGAATCAACTAATTACCTGTAACCTCATACATTTACCCATTCAGTTACACGCTGCACACTTTAAGGGCCCCTATCTCCATGCTTGGGAGGTGCGTTGCGAGCCATTCATTTGAACGGCCCCTAAAAGACACAGTTTTAAAAAATATTTTTTTTAAATACCCCATAACAGGTAATGCCATTGCAAGGTATTAACTAAAACAAATGCATTATTTAGTGTATATGACTTTCATGTATCATTGAGTTAATATGACTGCCATTTACAATATACCGAACTGATTACTTCTAAGTGTCCTTTGTTAAGAGAGGTTTTGTCTTGCAATGTACAAGTATCCAATTTTCTTTGAACATCTTTCTGTATATAAGCGATCACTCACCATAACTGAGAAACTCTCCCAATGTTTATTTTTCATGCATGTTGGCAGGTAGGGGATTCAAACAGATCATTCTAGTTTCCTATTCCTCAGAGTTTAGATCACTATGCAACATCACAAAAACGTCTCTGCTTACACACCAGTAGTAATTCAGTATGGTGATCATGACTATAAGAGCTCAAGAATATCTCATACAGCAAGGACAGATATACTTGATGTCAGATTGACTGCAAATTCATTTTCCTAACGTTATTTTTATATATATATATATGTGTGTGTGTGTGTGTGCGCTCAGTATTTCTGTACTGTGGGGTACACGTATTTTTAAACAATTTGCAGAGCCATTTTCATGTACATTCGTTCTGTGCAAATGGAGGCAAAGCAAATGTTATCTGCATAGTTTCTTTTCAGATCAAATGTAATTTTTAGGTTAAATACAACAAGATGGCCACTAGATGGAGCGAGGAACATAGGAAATAAATACTTCTTTCCTTGCTCCGTAAGAGGAGAATGATGATCCCCATCCCCATAAATAGAACCAACACGTGGCACTGAAGCTTTCACACGTCGGATCTATAGATCGAGGACTAATCGATCACAAACCACTGATCGCTCAGTTCCTGATCTTCTCCCTGCAGAGAGTGGTGAATGTCAGTTACTGCTCCCCGCAGCGATTCCCACCTCCCCTCTCTCTGTTCCTCCAGCGCTGACTAGAGGAACGGATGAGGGAGGGGGAGGGCAAGGGAAAGGAGCCACCCTAAAACAGGACATCAGGACCAGTTCTCAGGGGACCAGCTAATTCTGCAGAAAACTAGATAGGCAGCATCAGCTGTCAATCAAGCAGTGGGGTGGATCTCGACAGTATTGTTGGCATCCATCCAGGCTGCAGCACGGCTCCGTGCTGTTAGCATATAGCGGGCAATAGCCCACTATATGCTGAGTTTTGGGTCACAGGAGGATATTAGTATATGTCCTCTTATAACCCTAAAGGAATGGGTCACAACACCTGTTGATTTGTCATCTGTGAGGTTTCCCTTCACTTCTTGTGCCATAGACACAACAGGAAGTAATAGGGGATACATAATCACACCCCATCTTTGGCAAGGTACAGCTATTGGGTTTTAGACAGCATGAAAAAGCTGTCCCATGTTAATAAGAGGAGGTGTGTGCAGACACAGAGCATTTCAGAGGCATGGTCAGGTCTGCATATTTACTTCATTGCCATTTTGACTGGCTCTTTAAAAAAAAAAATATATTATTATATCTCATGTTCTGCTTTGAAGGAATATTCTGGATTATGCCATGCACAGATGACTTTTGCCGACTTGACCTGAGAATGGTGTCATTTGCAGTCCCTCCTCAAGAAGTAAGTAAATCCTAATTAAAATGTCACTTTAAATCAGCTAAAGACATTCTAGGTGCATTAAAACATCGGGTGTTCAAAGTCTTACAGGGCGTTTTCTACAGCATAATAAGAAAAGCTTGTGTCCTGCCAGCATGCTGCAGAGCGGATCCCTTGCTCTGTGTGGGGAAGTAGTGGTCTCTCTGCAGGGGACAAACACATACCCTGACGAGTCAGAGCCAGAACTCTCCGATCAGCAGGTAGCAGAAGCTTTGCTCTTTTTAGAGCTATAGGTCTGACACACAGGGCAGCCATCAGGGGGGTACGGCCGATACTCATATAAGGGGCCCGGGCAGCCTGGGGGGCCCGCCCGGGTCCCTTACATGACTATCGGCCGTTGAATGGCGAGGAGGCGGAGGCCTGGCCCTAGCAGCGCAGGGCCCCAGCATTGCCGCTCCAGCGGCTTTGAGACAAGCTAGGGCCCCATCAGCGACACTGCTCGTCTGATGTCGGACTGGCCGGAAGTGAAGTCACGTTGGTGATGTGACGTCACTTCTGGCCGGTCCGGCGGGAGACGAGGCCATGTGTGCAGGTAAGAGGAGCTAGGAAGGAAGGAAGGAAAGGAGGGAGGGGAGGGATGCAGCCAACAGTAGGGAGTGTGCCTGTCCTCTGCAGAGAAACCACTGCTTCCCCACAGAGAGCAAGTTTCTTTTTCTGCAGCTGCTGGCAGGGACATGCTTTTCTACTCAGGATGTAGCTGCTTTAGAAAGAAAACAAGCTGGAAGACGATGAGCAGCTTTTGCTTTGATATATCTTGCAGATTTAAAACAGAAAGTTTGATTGTGCTTTAAGTGCTGCAAAGTTATATATAAGCATATAGTATCAGGGAAGCCATGTATTTGTAGCAATGATGGATAATAACTGGAGATAATCAGAGTGACCAGCTTCTTAGTTGGCATACTTATGGATTGGCTTAGCGAATTTAGGCTCCATTCACATATAGTGTTTGTGTTTCCCGCGCGGAAGACCAAAGACCATGCTAATATATTTCATCTGCTCGTGCCAAATGCGTCAAAAAAATCACGCTTGTACTATTTTGCAGGCTGCGCGGTCTCGTACTGTACGGCCGCCACAAAAGTCTGAACAATCCACATTAGAGTGCATTGTTTTTTATGTTTAGAGCGCTTCACGCATATTCGTATGGCGGAATACGCGCAAAGAAACGCTCCTGTGTGAATGGAGCCTAAAAAAGATGCTTTAGTTATAGGTGAAGCTTGGTGGGTTAAGTCAGCACCTGGCTTCTTCAATGACTTGAATTCTCCAATAGTGAGATAACTCCTAACTTTATTCCTGTCCGCCTGTGAATTATGGGTCCAACTCTGCAAGTTCCAGATGTTGCATTCTCCATAATGCAAACCAAAAAACCCAGCAGGGAAAGCAGAATCCCTCATAATATCTCACAGACTCCCCAAGTGATTAAGCATTTAGCAACAACTGATACATAAGATTTGAGTAGACTGACCCTTTAAGAAATTGTTCTTCTGAACCTCTTGATTATAATAGGCAGACATGAATTTTCAGGTGCAGACAAATGATATTAGAACTTTTCTCATGTCTTGAAATAATGTTTCCTCCCTTTGAAGAAAACATTTTAATCATGTTTTAGTGTAATTGCAGTGTCAACACAAGAGACAGAAAATTAAAATATTATATCAGTAGGTGCCAAATATAATACCAATACATTTTGTACTGGGCTATTCAGACGGGTAATACAGATTGAATAGTAGCTCGCAGTGCCAGGCTGCAGTAAGCAAAGCAAGTAGAGTTCTTTCCTGTATTAAGAAGGGGATGTATTGGAGAGACAAGTCTATAATTTTGCCACTTTATAGATCACTGGTTCGGCCTCATCTGGAGTACGCGGTACAGTTTTGGTCACCAGTCCACAGAAAGGATGCCCTTGAGCTGGAAAGAGTCCAGCGGAGGGCAACCAAACTCATTAAGGGGGTGGAGGACCAGAGCTATGAGACAAGGCTACTAAATTTAAACATGTTCACTTTGGAAGTAAGGAGATTAAGGGGGGACATGATTTTCATGTACAACATATTCAATGGTGATAGCAACATTAGAAACAAACACTTTACGGTAACCTCCATAACAAAGGCTAGAGGCCACCATCTAAAACTGGTGGAGAAAAAATTTCAGCACAGGGGCGAATGGGGGTTCTTCTCAATTAGAGCGGTTATGGTCTGGAACTCGCTGCCACATGCAGTGATTTCAGCTGAGACTGTGGAATCATTCAAGAAGCTCTTGGACGATTTTGTTAGAGACCATAATATACAGGGGTACAGGTACTCCTAAGAACAAGATCACACATGGACTCATACACACCCACACACCAGCAGAACCATAAATGCATACACGCAATAGGTTGGACTTGGTGGACCTGTGTCTTTATTCAACCTCAAATACTATGTAACTATGTAACATAGACTTCACATACAGTATACAGAATTAGTGTGTGCGGCTTTGCATGTGGGAATGGGCAATCCTTGCCTGCCATCTAGTGGTCATTTTGCATAACACAACATGGCAAGTACAAATATTTTTTTTTTATTACTAAAAGATTAATTTTGCAACTGTATCAAAAATATTGCTTTAGACTAATCACGGTAAAATGTACTACTTTATGTGCAAGTTTTCTGGCAATCTCTATTTTCCAAAGTTGTGATTTTTGCCTTTTTAAATAGATCTGTCACAGTAGACGTTGTGTATGTTAGCCTGCAAACAGCTTGATAATGGCCAGCGATATTCCTGATTCTGAGCATTGCTTACTGTTACTGGCCCATTTCAGGTGTACTAGAGTGTGCTAGGACTGTTCAGTATCATATAAGGAAAGTTAACATTGTTGAAGTGGTAACTGCAAGTCCCTTTATTAGCCTTAAAGTCAAGTTCACTGGATCCTAAGCCAAGGTTATGCATTGAGGGATTAATATTAAAGTGGAAGTAAACTCACCTCCCTTTGCTGTCATCGCTATCTTTGCCTCATCCCTTTCTGGGTGTGGGATCTCCATCCATCTTTATTGGTGGGGCTGGGATTCTGTAACATCTGCACATGCACACGGGAGTTCATTCATTCCGGCAAAGATGTATGCCGAGAATGTATGCTAATCTGCACATGTACAGCTCAGTGTACGTTCTAAAAACGATTGTGAACAGGCAGGTAAGCACATAGCATGTCTCTTCTGCACCAGCTTGCAATCTTTTTATTTTTCGCTTAATTTCTTCCCCACTGCCCTGCCCCTTTCTCTCACCTGCCAAATGAAAGAGCCTGTACTGCCAAGTGACAGTTGTAGGATTTATTGGCAGATGGGGGATGGGACTTATTTTACCATGAACATTTTTGGAATCAATCAGGTTCACTTTTTTTTTTAACAGGTAAAGTATTTATTGGTTTTAATACACAAAAACAAACCACATACAGTACAGAGAAAAATAAATAACAACACCACAGTACAGCATATCAGCATTTAGTACAAGACAATACAATAATGAAAAAATTAAGAAAAATACATATACGACTAAACAAACACTACGAGGCTAAATAAGGTGTGGATCGTTGGTATCCTGTGCTTGCAACACGGCCAATCCCACCAGTAGGGTAGGGCCAGCCA
>NW_017306552.1:1152453-1161987 GCF_000935625.1 Nanorana parkeri
CAGAAAGTATATTTGCTTTCTGCCAGACGCTGCAGTGTTTTATGAGTCATTCATACTGCACGCTGCACATTTACAAGTCATTCATAAAATGCAGACTGTGGTGTAGAGCCAGCTGTGATCTGCAGAGAGTTGTCTACATTATGCTGTATAGAGCATTCAATGATTGGAGAGTCCTATCACATGAGGGTACAGTGCCTATACCCATCGCACTCAGAACCACTGCTCCATCAGTTTAGAGGTGGGTGCAACAGGTGTCAACGGGTGGCTTCCGTCAAGGTATACAAGTAAAAAAATGGACACCGGCACTCCAAGGCAAATTCAGTACGTCTATTTATCTCACAGGATCCCCTTCATCAGGCAAACAAGTGATGAATGCAAGTGAAACACAGCAAACTATATACACATCCGAGAGTCTCTCTGACATCATCATGACATCACATTCCTTCCAAAAATTCACAATACAGTAAACATGTAACCAGATGTTGGCGAGAAGAATGCAAACAAATGTTTAAGCAATAAATATACAAGGACACTCAATACCTGAAATGTATGCATAAAACGTCAGGATGAATGATTCCAGCCATGAGCATGTACAGAAACCACTGTCAGTAAAAGTAAAAGCCGTTAGGCAGCAGGGGAGGAGTGGTCAGCCGCTGTCAAAGGTACCAGGCCTGCCCCCAGCCATGTCCCAGTCAGATGGGGGAAGTCGCACGCGTCACGGATGACGGAGACTCGGCCACGCCCCACGGAGTGAAGATAAGCTGACAGGCCACACCAGCCCATATTAGGCGTGGTGTCAGCTTCGTCATAGGGTGTTAAGGACAACGGCGGGACGCGTTCTGGTGGAGGCAAAGCATGAGGGTCCTCCTCTTTTTTTAGAAAAATTATTCAATTGAACAAGGCTTTGGGACTCTAAAGCAAGCAAATCATAATGCAGTTTTTGTAAAATACAAGGCTGGACTTCAGGTGTACGTAAAGCCAAAACGTTTAGTAGAATAAGAACCTCTGGCAGGTTTTTATCTCTGTTTCCCGCTGGGAAGATTCATCCTCACTGTTGGTCCTGGTGACCATTGTCTCCAGTACCGAGACTGATGAAAAATCAAACATTTTTAATAATAAAGAGGAAATCTTTCAATGGCTAAGCCTGTTCTCGTTACAGCTGTTGGCTATCCCCTTTCTTCCTGCTGCATTTCTAGGACAGAAAGTGAAGAGAAATCAGAAAAGGACATAGACACTTAGACAGCAAAATTAATCAAATATTCTATTCTATCCACAAACAAGTTCTGGCTTTACATATACTTTAAAAAAATTGGTTGATTTGTGTTTTTTTTTAGCTGCAACATAGCCCCAGTAACGCCATACTACTCCTTTATAAACGGGGCCCGAAGTTTAGGAGTTTGTGCTCATGTACATAGTAGGGCTGTTACTGATTACAATTTTCGTGTTCAATTAATCCAAATTTTTTAAAATCGATTAATCGATTCATTTCGATTAATTATAACGCACATACAGATCCAACTACATTGGCCTGTACACATACAGCACAGCAATGAAGTAATAAAATGAACTAGGATCCCAATAATCCAGCACGTTATTAATTTCACGTGGCCCACTCAATATGGCCGCCGCTTGAGTGGGGCAACTCAGAATAATACCGTGCTGGATTAGTGTGATCCTAGTTCATTTTATTACTTCATTGCTGTGCTGTATGTGTATAGGCCAATGCCTTGGCTGGCGCTCGTGCAGAAAGTTTCAAAAAATTAGTAATCGGTCAAAATTTTTTTAACCGATCAAAAAGATTAACGATTAATCGAGAAATGAATCGTTAATTTGCACAGCCCTAGTGCATAGCAATGTATATTTACAAAGTGTGACATCAATTCCTCCCTCCCTCCTACAGGTTCTCACTAAAGATTCTGTGACCATCATGGTTGATGCCGTTGTCTTTTATCGTATATTCAATCCAGTTGTTACAGTGATCAAAGTAGACAATGCCAATCAAGCAACTCAAATGCTGGCCCAGACCACACTAAGAAATATGCTGGGTACTAAAAGCCTAACAGATATCCTCATAGATCGGGAAGAGATGGCTGACCAGATGGGTGTAAGTATGATCATCTTTGGTGGGTTTAAGTTTAATTATTGTCTTTTGGCTTTCCCTTTGTTTTCTGAGTCATTCAGCAAAGCTCAGGCTTCCCGCTGATTATAGAGCTTTAGGTCTTTTTTTTCCAGCACGGGGCCAGCTTGACCTCTTCTGAGAGACCACTGCTTCTACACACAGAGCAAGGGTCCTCCTCTGCAGCATGCTGACAAGGGACAGGCTTTCCAAAGAAAAATTGTGCACAATGTCTCTTTTTGTGCACATGAAAAGTATTTATCTGATTGGGCCCCATTCACCCCAGGGCGGAAGCTATTCAGCTCAATTTTTGTAAGGGCGGTTTTGGGCATTTAATCGCATTTCAGTGCAATTAAAAACGCCCAAAAACACGCTAATCAGCGCATTTCCATTGAAATCTATATGGAAAACGTGCTGATCAGCGTGAAAATAGTAGCTCAGGGAGCATTTTGGGTGGCAGGCGGTTCGGATCGCGTGGAGCTACGCGCTTGCATAAACGGTCCCCATAGGAATGTATGGGATTGTTATGTCAACGGTTCAGCGCGGACAAATCCACGCGATCAAACCGCCCTGGTGTGAACGGGGCCTAAACTGAAAGCTGAGTTGAGCATTAAAGGAGAACTATGAGGTGAGTGAAAATCACTCACCCTCATAGTTCGAGCCGACGTGTGACAATGAAACTGTCACACGTCGGCTCTATTGATCAGGATGACTCACTTCTTAATCATCTCCCTGCAGAGAGCGGTGAATGTCAGTCACAGCTCCCCGCAGGGATCCCCCCCTCCGATCCTCCAGAGCTGACTGGAGGAACGGACGGGGGAGGGGGCGGGTACAGCGGCCTCTGCCTCTAGATAGGCAGAGCCAGCTGTCACTCACGCAGCTGGGTGGATCTCAACAGTAATGTAGGGATCCGTCCCGGCTGCGGCGCTCTCAGTATATTGCGAGCTGTAGCCCGCTATATACTAAGGTTTGGGTCACGGGAGGAGGTTAGTTTATGTCCTCCCGTGACCCTTAAGAGAACTATAGGGAAAAACACTTACCCCATAGTTCTCTTTTAAACACTTTGGGTTCTATTTATAAACAATGTGCAAAGCCATTCATCCTGAAAAACTCTGCGGACATTTGTTCTGTGCAAATGGGGGCAAAACTAACAAAACAGGGTAGAAGAGAGGATGGAGGGAGCGCTCTAAGGCTCCATTCACACCTGAGCCGCTGTCCACACGTATTCAGCTGTGCGGTTACACGCGGAGCCGCTCTAAACGGGGAATTCAATGCACTCCAATGTGCATCGTTCACACCATTGAGGGGGGCCGTGCGGTACAGAACCGCGTGCCCCCCGAAATAGTCCAAGCGTGATAATCTGTCAGATTCCGCACAGTCGCGGCTATTTAATAGCCGCAAACTAGTGGCATCCGTGCGGATTGAAAAATATTAGCGTTTTCGTCCCACACGGAAAACTGTGCGGGAACCGCAAGCCGATTGAGAAAAGTTTTCCCCAGAGTTATTCTTAATACAATTATCAGCTAAATTAATGTCACAGGTTGTATAAAATGCTTATTTGTAAAAGAAATACTAAAAAAATGTTTAAAAAAAAAATGGCATAACGTATCAGTTTAAAACAATCAAAAGAAGTTGAGACAAAACCATTCCCTACAACAGGGGTAGGCAACCTGGGCATTCCAGCTGTGTTGAAACTACATATCTTATCATGCCTCTGCCTCTGAAAATCATGCCTTTGGCTGTCAGTTTTGCAATGTATCATTGTATCATGGCACTTCCACCACAGCTAGAGTGCCTGGGTTGCCCATCTCTGCCCTACAATATTCTATTTTTACTTTGTTTTAGTGTGCATTATATAGATTGATCAATGTTTTGAAATGATTGTCTTTCATTCCTCAGAGAGTCTTATATGATGCTACAAAGGAATGGGGCATTAGGGTAGAACGTGTTGAAATAAAGGATGTAAAACTACCTTCATCACTGCAGAGAGCTATGGCTGCAGAAGCAGAAGCTGCCAGAGAAGCAAGAGCAAAGGTATCATTTTATTTACCTAGAAAGGTTTTAATAGTCAGGTATCCTCAGGACGTCTGCATGATAATAAAAATGGAGGCGTAAGAGAATGGCTGGTGGAGAGACACTGCCATGGGTAGCGGTCTGTCTATACAATATTATACTGATATAAAATAATATACTGTAGTCTCATTTTCAGGCAGCAAATAGAGCTCCAGGCTTCTTTTCACACACTTTCCAAGCTATACTCAACCACTTTACTTCCAGGCTACTAAAAGAGAACTATGGGGTAAGTGTTTTTCTCCATAATTCTCTTTAGGGTCACGGGAGGACATATACTAGCATCCTCCCGTGACCCAAATCTCAGTATATCGCGGGCTATTGGCCGCGATATACTGAGAGCGCCGCAGCCGGGACGGATCCCAACATTACAGTCAAGATCCACCCAGCTGCGTAAGTGACAGCGGGCTCTGCCTATCCAACGGCAGAACTGGCTGTGCTCGCCCCCTCCCCTGTCTGGAGGATCAGAGAGGGGGAATCCCTACAGGGAGTGGTGACTGCAGGGAGATGATCGGGAAGTGAGCAGATCGGCGGCATGTTTCTGCTCACTTCCCCATCGATAGAGCCGACCTGTGACAGCTTCTTTGTCATAGGTCGGCTCTAACTATGAGGATGAGTGGAAATCACTAACCTCATAGATCTCCTTTAACTAATAAAGAAAGACTGTTAATGGAGCTCAATAGCTCAAGCTGCAAATGATGCACACAACTGAATGAGTCTTCCCATTTCTTTCACCATCGTACAGCACGCCATGCACCTGAATAGCAAGGCTTGCTTTTTTTTTTTTAGTCTCCCTGCCCTCCCTTCCAAAAATGCTGCATTAAACTGACAAAAAAAAAGAAGGGATGATCTCATCATCCCTACAGCTAGATCCCCGGGAATGTTCAGTAATCCAAATCTCAGGAGAAGATGACCCTGCACTGTGCTGCAATGTCTTTACATGAGATTTGGAGTACTTAGCATTGCCCGAGATCTCTTCAGTAGGATGCTAACATCTCTCCTGGCTTCACCAAAGCCTTTGCATAACTCCTCCCAAGAGCCAGCCCACTGCTTGCATCAGGACTGAGGGCTCTGGAGAGGAGTACGGAGGCAGGCTGCTGTGATGTTTTCAGGAAGCCATGTACAGCCGGCCCCTCCTACCAGCTATGATCTGCCTGCATTGCATAGAGAAGCACAATGATGCAGTGATGACATCACTGGGTGTAAAATAAGGTATATAATGAAAACAGAAAAGGGCTTTGTTAATAAGGGAGAGAGAAGGGAACTAGGGAAGGCAAAATAAAAGCAGATTAAACTTTACATTTTAAATGACTTACACTGTACATCGAATCCCAAATTTACTTTAAAATACAATAAAACAAAATCCTTCTACACAGATGTGAGAGAAGCACATTCCCGTAATGTAATACATTAGAACAAAGCAGCAGATGGATTGCTTTTTGCAGTCTCAGATTCCTGTATTAGTAATCTCTCCTGAGACTTTAGTGTGTTCAGAATGTCTTCAGAGGACAGGAATCCAAATACCGGACTCTCCGCATTCCAAACCCAACTACATGTCAATGTGTAACTGGGGAGAGAGACGTTCCAACCAGCCAGGAACTGAATACACTGTTCTATGCTTTTATACCCTGACAAAGGGCCCGCTTCACACCACAAAGGCTGCGTCCCAGAGCGGTCAGCCTCTGGAACGCAAACTGGTCGGCTCCCTGCGTTCAGGGGCAGGACGGTGTATTGAAGTCAATGGCACCGCTGCCACGCCCCCCACAGTGCGATTGCCCGCACCCCGGAACGCAGGCACATTAGTCCAGTGTGATCTGCAAAAATAGTGCTTGCATTATTTTATCATATCGCACTGGCCGGGAAAACAGGTGTTCTATCAGAGATTGTGATTATGTTGGAATGTGTGACTGGTCACACATTTTAACGCAATCACGCCCACTTTTTCTGCGGTAAAATATGTGACCGGCAAAAGGTGAAGAATTCCAACGCTTTCTTAGCTGTTCCATGGCAGATCGGCATTGCAGGTGGTATGTGCAGGAGAACCGATCTGCCCTGGAACAGCTGATCGGTCCTGAAATGTCACTTCTATCCGACTTTGTGGAATGTAAGATTGCACTCACAGAGTCGGATAGAAGTGACATTTCAGGAGCAATCAGCTGTTGCAGGGTAGATCGGTTCTCCTGCACATACCATCTGCAATGCCAATCTGCCCTGGAACAGCTGGAATTCTTCACCTTTTGCCGGTCACATATTTTAGCGCAGAAAAAGTGGGCGTGATTACGTTAAAATGTGTGACCATGTAACCGGTCACACATTCCAACCCAGTCACAAACTTTGATAGAAAACAGGCACTAATGCGGGTGATCACACTGCATGCGGGGGCATGGCTGCAGTGTCATTGACTTCAATGCACCACCACGCCCCCTCCCGCCCTCAACGCAGGGAGCTGGCCGGCTTAAAAGAGAACTATGGGGTAAGTGTTTTTCCCCATAGTTCTCTTAAGGGTCACAGGAGGACATATACTAGTGTCCTCCCGTGACCCAGTATATCGCGTGCTACAGTTCGCGGTATACTGAGGCAGCCGGGACGGATCCTGACATTACTGTCGAGATCCACCCAGCTGTGTGATTGACAGCTGGCTCTGCCTATCTAGAGGCAGAGCCAGCTGTATCCGTCCCCTCCCCTGTCCGTTCCTCCAGTCAGCGCTGGAGGATCAGAGCGGGGAAGGGGGGGATCTCTGCAGTGAGTGACAGTCACGGCTCTCTGCAGGGAGATGATCGAGAAGGTAGCGAGCGATGGTATGTGTTCGCTTACTTCCCAATCTATTGAGCTGACGTGTGACAGTTTCATGGTCACATGTCGGCTCGAACTATGAGGATGAGGGATATTCACTCACCTCATAGTTCTCCTTTAACTTCCAGGCTGAACACTCTAGAAAGCAGACTTTGTGGCGTGAACCCGGCCAAAAGCCTATTCTCATTCTGTAATGTCGTAGTAAGATCTGTTTTTCAGACATCTGAATAAACCTTGTGAAATCATACATTCTGAACTGTGACTCCCATACACATGATTGATTTGTGTCCTGATTACAGGACCTGTAGTAAGGAAAGTGACGGCCAGGGCAGACATGGTGGAAGAAAATAGGAACTGGAACTGTTGCCGTGGTACCAAATTACTAAAGTCCAAATCAGCCAAAACTTTTATTTGCAGGTCAATTCACAAAAGGGTGAAGAGTTTGGAGAAGGCAGGAGAAGTGAACAATCTAGACAGGGGTAGGCAACCTCGGCTCTCCAGCTGTGCTGAAACTACAAATCCCATAAGACATTGCAAGCCACAGGCATGACTCCCAGGGGCAGAAGCATGATGGGATTTTTAGTTTCAGCACAGTGGGGAAGAGTTAGAGCTCCTGACAATTTTATCGCAATCTGTGGCTTCCTGTGCCAGTGACAACCACACCCCTTATTTTTTGTAGAGAGTCACAGGGACAGGAAGCGAGAAAAAAAAAAATCTCCCTAAAGGTGCCCATACACCTTACGATTATCGTATGATAATCGTATGCGATCGACTTTTCGAACGACAATCATACGTGTGAATAGAGTGCCCGAACCGACATTACTGTACAATCGTACGACTTTTGACGGTCAAGCATGTTTGAAGACTTTGCTCGATCGTACGATTGTCGTAAGGTTGCTGGCGTTTACGTCCGTCAAAAGTCGTACGATCTACACTGCGCATGCGCGAACGAAAATACGACAAATCAATTACCGCATTTCGTCCAGGTGCTTTTCGTTAATTACGGCTAAATTAATCTTGCGATCATCAGGGCAGGATGGGGCTGCCGTACGACTATTCGATCATCGGCCGAAAAGTTAAATTTTGCAATTGTGATCACAGCTGCAAAGCTCAGGCTTCTGCATATTTTTAAGCTGTCAGAGCTGGTAGTGAGGTACGGAGTTTCAGTTAGGAGAATATGCAGAAGCCTGAGCTTTGCAGCTGTGATCATGATTGCAATGCTTTCCAACATGTCCCCACAGCAGAACACACGTCCCTAACTTCCATAGAAACGCACTGAGCAGCAGGTTTTTGTGCATTTGTCATCGAGTTTTATTGCTGAAACGCGCATAAAAAACGCACTTACAAAAACGTGCGTAAAACGCGCTGAAACGCTGTCGCCCTGGTGTGAATGAGGCCTTAAATACACAGATATTAGAATGTTTTTAAACACAAATGTAAAGTGAAACCAACAAAAAGTAAAACGCTTCTGGATAAAAGGATTTTCATTCATGCCGCTCACTGTGTTTGATGCAGGTTGTTGCAGCAGAAGGGGAGATGAATGCTTCTCGGGCCCTTAAAGAAGCAGCAGTGATCATGTCGGATTCTCCGGCCGCCCTCCAGCTCCGATATCTACAGACATTGTCACATATCGCAGCAGAACAGAATTCCACAATTGTCTTTCCCATCCCTATTGAATTCTTTTCACTGATCTCTCGAGCCTAGAAGGGGCCAGTAACAAGTTCTAACACGGCCATGCTTGTGCCCGGTGCACTCCAACAATTCCTCAGCTCAAATCCTACCAATCAGTGAAGAGGACCTGTCTAATCCTGTTTCTAGTTGCAAAACAGAGGTCTTACATTGCAGTTACATTCACTTGCCATCAGTGAGAACACCAATAAATGGGACATACAGCGTATAGGCATTAAGGTATATCAAGGCAAACACTTGGATATAGTAGTGAAGGGATAAACACCATCAGTTTTTTTTTTTTTTTTGCCATCTGGTTCAATTTGGAGCAAATTGAACCATGCTTTATAGGGGTTTTTTTTGCCTTCCTCTGGATCAACAGGGTGTAATTGTGGGCATAGTGTCCTGTTCAGACTTTTCTTCTTTTTTTTTTTTCTTTGTATCTCTATAGGTTGGACTCGATGGACTTGTGTCTTTTTTCAACCTGACTAACTATGTAACTATCTTTGTCCGATTCATAGGATTTTCTTTCATTTTCTTTCCTGTTTGCACTTCAGAAAGTAAAAGAAAATCCAAAATTCCAAAAGTGAGATAAATTCCATCTTAGGGCCCGTTCACACCAGATGCACTGCGTTCCGGCCCGATTCTAGCCAGAACGCACTGCCTTGCATTGCAGCTGGCTCAACTTTTTTTGTGGGGCAGGAGGGGGCGTGGCGGTCCATTGAAGTTAATGGCATAGTAGGCGGTCGGCCGCACGGGATCGCAGAGCACATTATGTCTGCGGTCCGGTGCAATCAAAATAGTGCTTACAGCATTTTGATCAGACCGGACCGCAGGCATAATGTGCCTTGCGATCCCGTGCGGCCGGCCGCATTGTGGCCGGAGGG
>NW_017306552.1:1162763-1219665 GCF_000935625.1 Nanorana parkeri
TTTTTTTTTTTTTGCCATCTGGTTCAATTTGGAGCAAATTGAACCATGCTTTATAGGGGTTTTTTTTGCCTTCCTCTGGATCAACAGGGTGTAATTGTGGGCATAGTGTCCTGTTCAGACTTTTCTTCTTTTTTTTTTTTCTTTGTATCTCTATAGGTTGGACTCGATGGACTTGTGTCTTTTTTCAACCTGACTAACTATGTAACTATCTTTGTCCGATTCATAGGATTTTCTTTCATTTTCTTTCCTGTTTGCACTTCAGAAAGTAAAAGAAAATCCAAAATTCCAAAAGTGAGATAAATTCCATCTTAGGGCCCGTTCACACCAGATGCACTGCGTTCCGGCCCGATTCTAGCCAGAACGCACTGCCTTGCATTGCAGCTGGCTCAACTTTTTTTGTGGGGCAGGAGGGGGCGTGGCGGTCCATTGAAGTTAATGGCATAGTAGGCGGTCGGCCGCACGGGATCGCAGAGCACATTATGTCTGCGGTCCGGTGCAATCAAAATAGTGCTTACAGCATTTTGATCAGACCGGACCGCAGGCATAATGTGCCTTGCGATCCCGTGCGGCCGGCCGCATTGTGGCCGGAGGGCGTGGCTACTATGCCATTCACTTCAATGGCCCGCCACGCCCCCTCCTGCCCCACAAAAAAGTGAGCCGGCTGCAATGCTAGGCAGTGCGTTCTGGCTGGAATTGGCCCGGAACGCACTGCATCTGGTGTGAACGGGCCCTTAAGCTGGCCATACATGGATCATATTTCTGAAAATTTGATCCAAGGGTGGCCATGTTGAAGGGTCCAGGTGGAGAATCGTCCGCCAAACAATGACTTCCTCTCTATTCCTGTTCTGGTGACAACTTATGATGTTTAGATCTTCCGTTCCAGTGACAATGGTCACCAGAACAGATACAAAGAGTGACTCTCCCAAGCAGGAACAAAGACAGCAATAAAAACCCATCAGGGGTTCCAACCCCTCGCCACTCTATACAAGACGAACAAAGTTTTGCATTTAGATACACTGAACTGACCACAAGTTTACTCTGAAGTTCCAGCAATGGAATCTGTGTGCCTGTGCATAGAAAGATGGCGGACATAGAAATACACGGCATATGCACCCAATAGAACAGGAAAGGGGCGTTTGTCTGATCACAATGTGCTTCATTTTATGACACAGAAAGAATACATGTATACTATCTGATCTAATCACTGAATGTTCTCCTCTCGTATCTGCAACATGCACCACCATGCATGTGTCATGCGTTATGGTGCACTGCATTAAATATGAGGCCATGCATGGGGCACATATTTATAGTTTGCAGTACCATTAATGCACCACAATGGTGGAATGTGAATTGCCTTTGAATGGATGTCGAAATAAATTGCTGGTCTTTGTGAACCCCGTCAGTGCCAGGGAATCCATCCGTGGGATGTGTGTAATGCAGTATATAACACAGGACTGACGCCTACCTGTCTGCCATTATTTACCCATCAACTGCACCACAGGTTTGTTCTTTGTGTGTAGCGTATACAAAAAAAAAAGTTTATTTTTATGACGGGGCCCGGGGCCATGCCTGGCAGCTTGGAAACATCTCTTACTAATCCTTGCTCAAGCATGCCACTTAATGAAGCCTGCATGACTTAGCCTGTGCGTCTCCAGTGTTGGTGGATTGCCCTGTTTCTGGAATGCAGGATCCTGCCATTCCACCACAGAGGTCACATGTTTTATTATTTTAAAGTCAACCCGTCATTAGGGAAACATGGGGCCACTGCTGACCTCATTCTGGAAATGCTAGTTGCCTGGCTGTATTTGTAAACCTGTTGGCTCAGTGACCCAGGACAAGCAGATGGATCATTATTTCTGCATTTACACTGATTTTCCCGATCTGGTTTCTTGTTCTGGATCAAAGACACAAAAGGATTGAAGCCAGCGGTTCAGAATAAGGCCTCATTCACACGAGAAAAGGCCGGCACGTACAGATCCGTGCTGCGTGCACGGCCGTATCGGGCAGCTCCCGCCAAGGACAGGTGCTGCGTGTGCTTAGTATGCAGTCCCTGTGCTTCTCTATGGGAGTACGCGGCCGTACGCCCCCCTACGCTCACCTCAAGTGCAGGTCCGTGCGGGTGTCCCGGCTCGGACGCAGACATGATCCATCCTGTCAGCGTACGAGTACGGAAACCCACACCCGCACAGGGTGTGTGAGCGTAGGGCGGCGTACGGCCGTGTACTCCCATAGAGAATGACAGGAACTGCATACTAAGCACACGCAGCACCTGTCCTTCCCGGGAGCTGCCCAATACGGCCGTGCACGCAGCACGGAGCTGTCAGTGGTGTGAACAAACCCTGAATTAAGGTGCACATGGAAGGACTTTACAAAGTACAAAAACTAAATATTTTGCAAAAGTTGTGCAAAGAAAATCTGTTTTTAACCCTGGTAGTGTGCTGGGAAACAAAACTTTGATTGACAGAGTTCTATGGCTGAAGGCTGACTAAGGGCCCATTCACACTGGTCAGATGCGTTCATTGTAAGGTTCCGTGCGATTAGCATGCCATACCGTGCAAGCAATGCATCTACTGTGCATGCACTACTTTTTTTAATTGCAGTGCACCGTATATGCCCAAGTACGTGTAAAACTGTCAGTGGCACACACCCCTCTGATCAGTTGCAACTGGGGCATTTCCCGCTACACAGAACAAAGGGGCAGGTAATGTCCTGGCTACAACTGATTGAGCTGGGAGAGGTGAGTGTCACTGACTTGGATGAACTCTGGTGACTGGGTTTGCAACAAGCCCACGAACATCACTAGTCATGGCTTCCTGAATACAAAAGCCAGCAGTTTAGATTTTTTTGTCCACGGTGCAGGCATTATAGACAAACTTTCCCTGTGAACAAAAAAGTGAATTGTGAATTACAACACACACACACACAAAAAGAAGAAAGTGCACAAGGGTGCTTTTGGTCCTCCTCTGAAAAGAAAGGACCACAACTCCCTGAACTCCCCAGTTCACAAGGCTCCTAACAGGAGCAAGTTAACCCTGGTCCACCTAGCCAAAGCCAAGCAGACCCCAAACCTTAGGGACCTGCTGAAGCCAGTCCACCAAGTACTTGGTGAGGGCTCTCCTGAAGAGAGACTCCTGAATGAGGAGAGGTAAAGTAAACCCATAGAGGCCACAGAACGTCTCCCCCAACATCAGGATGGCCCCGAAGGCACCCACACACTCAGTTTTCTGTGGGGGTAAAAGTGCGCATTTGTGCATAAAAAAAGTGTAAGTAAATAAGTGCCAGTGTACGACATGGCAGGCCTTCCAGCAAAGAGGAAAAAATTGCTTCAGGTTACCCACATGGCCAGCCCAAGAAGAGTAGTGCAGAAAATGCTTTAGGTGCCATGACCTAGTGCCAGTGGAGATTCCTCCATCCACACCGTCCATTCTGGATGAAGTAACCAACTGATGCTCTCTTATACAGCCAACGGGCTGAAAGAGAGAAATCGTGCCGTGTATGGTTAGCATTAGTTTCCAAGGACAATACCTATCTTTGTGTAAAGCTTTGTGAACTGAACCCATGCATGTAAAGTCTGGGAGAGTACATTGCAGATTGGTCACTCCTTCCAGTAAGCTGCGTGCTCTCCAGGATTGATTTACATATGAAAACCTCCTACAGCGAGGTGGAAATGCTGGTTACTCTGATTTCAGTAAGTTTGAAGTTAATCATAGAAGGAATGAAATCAGCTGTGAAACTGCCTATCCCTAACAGGGAGGAGTCCAAGTGGCCTGCAGAGGCGAAGGTGTCACTGCAATGTTGCTGAACACTTCCTGCTTGTCACTGCATCCAGCACTTTCTTTGAGTACCAATCTTCTATGAACTGCGAGACAAGAGCAATCCGCCCGTATGCTGCTGGAGCTGTGCCTGGGATTCTGTGTTCTTCCCCTCTGTTTGCTTCCCTCTGTCAGAGCTGGTGAGTTTTGTCTCTGTGTAACTTTTACATCTTCTATCACCTTCTTCCTTCCTCTGGAAGATCTGCTGCTGTCTAAGAGGCAGGAAAAAAAAGTCAAAACTTTAGATGATCATTGGCCAGCCTGGACTGTCCTTGCCAGAGTAGTTGACAATCATCTCATTCAGCCACTATCCATCATCCTTTGGGATATAGCTGATGTTCAGTTTTGTCTGCTGACCTCTATTCCTATGAGCTAGAACTCCGGTATCTGGAAATGTACCTGCAATGCATTCTTAGGTAACATCAGTGGGACGTTCGATGCACAAATGGTGGAGATTGGAATTAATTCATGCCTGACATCTGACAGCCATATATTGTATGATTGCCAAAAGATAATCTACTGGAGGAATCGAGTCTGTTCACCGCAAAGAGAATGTTAAAGAAGAACCCCAGGCAGTTAAAAACGTAACCCTTGCAGTGGGGCTGCCCCGACGCTACAAGAGTTAAGTGCTGGTTTTGGTCTGGGGTATAAAACAAAAAAAGATATACTCACCCGAACCTCTGTCCTGCGGCAGTGACTGCTCACATCTCTCTCCCTCCGGTCTGGCTGTGATATGTACCTCAACTTCCTCACATATAGTACAGGTCAATGGACTAGTATTACATGTGATGACATCAGCGAGGCTCAGACAACTGGTACCCGGGGGGAGACGAGGCTGCGGGGATCACTCTAGCAGGTGGGATTGAGGATCGGGCGAGTATATATATCTTTATTATACACCATAGACCAAAATGAGCACGTAACCCTTGCAGTGCAAGCGTAGCCCCACTGCAATGGTTACATTTTTAACTGCCTTGAGTTTTTCTTTAATGAATAAGGTGAACCTGTGTTCACTTTGAATACCCAATCATGTGAGAGGTAAATTGAAAAAACAAACAAACAGGGTTTTTTTTTTATAGCAGAGGGTAACTTTATTTACTGTTCTTCACATTGGTAAAGTAGACTATACACACAGTGAATTTAAATTCACTGTGTGGGTGCTGCTGTTGGCACCCTTCCACCCAACATCCCTCAATCAGCTGATCAAAGGAGCAGGTCAGATAATTCTCAGCTTCTAGCTCCATTCAGGTATTCTGACAGTGGCTGGAGGCTGCTGTCAGAATACAATAGAAACAGCAGTGTATTCCTGGATCAACACTCGTAAGCATCGATGGAGGAATCCTATTCTATTTTTTTTCCTTCCGCCCACAGGTTGTATGAAAATAATAGAACCATATGCGGTCCATAATAAGTGCAGTGTTTAAAAGCATGTCATAACCAAAATAGTGTAAAGAGTGATGTAGTCAGGCATATGTAATGTACTGTGTACAAAGTGTCTAGGCCAGGGCGTATAAAAGGTACACGGAAGTGTATAGAGTGCAGTGACCTGGATTATGTAACATAGGATGAAGTGTTTAATTATTGTAGGTGACTTTAAAATGACACTAATCTCAGGAGTTAAACCTTCAAAATACATTCAGGTACCTTAACTATTAACCCCTTCACGACCCATGACGGTATAATCCCGTCATGAATTCTGAAGGGTCCCGGCGGAGTCTGTTCAGTTTTGTAGATCCTAGAGCCGGATTTACAGTAGAAGCGATTCTGGCAGCTTAGCTGCCGCCAGATCGCTTCTACGATCCGGTAACCGGGCGCCCCCCCTCCCGGCACCCCTACTACGGGCCCGGGAGCGGCTTGTCAGGTGTCGGTGGGAAGCTGGGGCAGAGATCAGTGAACGTTTGTTCACCAATTTCTTCCCCATTCTATGGGATCGAGAGCGACGCGTATTGCATCATTTCCGGTCCCATAGCTGTCATTGTTGGGCTCCTGAAGCCCAGCAATAAGCTATTGAAGTGCGATCTGCACTTCAGTAGCCTATTTAGAGTGTAAAAGCGAAACTAGGGGTCTTTTGGACCCCAGCATCACCTTAAAGAGTACCTGTCACTGCCAATATGCTATCACATAGCAATTAAAGTAAAGTAAAAAAAAACAGTTTTAAAAATAATATTAAATAAAAAAAATTAATAATTTTTTTGTAAAGTCCCCCGCCAGCACACGCGTCATCATGTAAACAAGCGTGAATCAAGCCTGTCTAGTTAACAAGTAAATTCAATCAATCAAAACTGCTGTGGAAGGCCCGGGGCCGTAGGGCGGGAAGGAGGGGGATTGTGCCCTAGGTGTTTTAGCCTAGTGACACCCCTGCTTCAGTGGAATTACTGAAACAGAAATCAAAATAGGCATCCCAGAATTCCACATATTGGCAGTTGATAGGCTGTGGGGCTTCATTTTAGACATTATATGCGAGTTGAGTTTTGGGTACTACAGAATACTTGACACTTATGCTTGAATTTTCTGGATTTGTTTGCTATTCAGCATTCCTATGGGGTTGTTAGGAAACGAGCGTTGTAGCATTGCACAGATGGAGGTAGAAGGTTCATTCTTTTCTAAATAATACCAAGTAGAGTGGATCAGATGCTTTGCCATATCAGTGTATCTACTGAGTGACTACACTTATCATGTCCTGCCTATGAGTGCTTGGTGCATTTTAGGATAAAATTAAAGGTTACCAACATTAAATGCATAGAGAGAGCCATGTGAGAACGTCTGCAAATGCCAAATGGCCGTCCTATATAGACTTACGCGGTTATTACTTTAAGGGTGAAGAGAACAATCTAGGACAACATAGCTGAACTGGAAAGTGAGCTGAATTGGAGAATCTTTCCAGTTCAGCTATGTTGTCCTAGATTGTTCACTTCTCCTGTCTTCTCCAAACTCTTCACCCTTTAGTGAATAACCCTGATAATGACTTGTCCATCCCTGTTGCTGTTACTGCTTAAAGTTGAACTGCTAGTAAAACGTTTATAAACTTTTTAGAGTGGGATTTGGTTAGAACCTCTGTCAGGTTTTATATTACCTTCTGAGTGTTGATGGTGTTATCCACGCCTATGGCACAAACTGGAACTGTCCAGTCAATGTTCCCCTTTAGTGTTGCATGTTTATTTTGAAATGTAAGGAATGTGGAAAAATAACTCCCTTTCATTGTCCTTAATTTGTGTTGCTCTCCAGCATTGTTGCACAGGGTCAAGAGAGATCATCAAGCCTCAAGGGCGTGTTCACATTGTGAGATAGAACCTATTGGCCGAAGTGCATGGAACTAAGAGGATCAAAGGTGGCTTCAGTTCCCTCTGCTCGTTTTTAGATTGTGCACAAAGCTCCGGCCAGGTGATTAAGCTCTTCTAAGGCTGGCCAAATACCTGTCAACTTTTTTTGTTCAACCCACGGGCTGAACGGAAGAAATTGACGTGATTCCTCCATCAACACAAACAGTGTGTCGATCGAGGAGTCGTAGCTGTTTGCATTGTATGCTGACAGGAGCTGGCGGCACCTGTCAGAATACCCGATCAGAGCAGGCAGCTCATTGGCTGCTGGCTCTGATCGTACAAACATTTTCCAGCCGGCTCCTTTGATCAGCTGATTGAGAAATGTCGGCCAGTGTATGGGCACCTTAAAGCTAAGTCAAGGGAAGTGCTGCTGACAAGTGGGGTGGTGGATGCTGTTCCCCAAGAAGCAATCTGGAGTGCAAGAACACAGAAACCTGCATGAAAGCTGTGATGAACTGGAGTGCTGTGTTTTCGCCATTTACACATTTCTCCAAATTGTTACTTAAAAGAGAACTATGGGGTAAGTGTTTTTCCCCATAGTTTTATTAGGGTCACGGGAGGACATATACTAGCCTCCTCCCGTGACTCAAAGCTCAGTATATAGCAGGCTACAGCTCGCGGTATACTGAGAGTGTCGCAGCCGGGACGGATCCCGACAATGCTGTTGAGATCCACCCAGCTGCGTGAGTGACAGCGGGCTCCGCCTATCTAGAGGCAGAGCCGGCTGTGCCCGCCCACTCAGCGCTGGAGGATCGGAGAGGGGGGAATCACTGCAGGGAGCCGTGAGTGACAGTCACTGCTCTCTGCAGGGAGATGATCGAGAAGTGAGCGAGCGACGGCATGTGTTCGCTCACTTCCCGATCTATTGAGCCGACCTGTGACAGTTTCATTGTCACACGTCGGCTCGAACTATGAGGATGAGTGATTTTCACTCACCTCATAGTTCTCCTTTTAATGTATTTACTGTACTGAGAACCTTCTGCAGGTTCAAGATAAGCCAAAAAAAGATCCCCTCAGTCCTCCATAAGAAACCCATCAGCCTCTGCTTGTAAACGTAAAATAGCAGTTAGAATATAATAGTAGATTACAAGTAAATCTCATGTCATCCATCATAGTTCTTTGAAGTCAATTTCTTGCATACCAGAACAGGGAGTGACTCAGAGCAGATGTCAGACTTGAGCAGTATTCATCATCGATACGCGTCACTGGGTGGATTAATAATTTACTAATATTTTTATGGATTACAATGTGGTGCAAGGTCTGTGGAAATAAGGCACTACATATAAAGTAGTATGCTCCCTTACTGTCATGTCAGCTATGGTAGTGTAGCGCTCACCCCCTAAGGAGCCGCTGAATAACCGGATATTTCTATCCCCCTGCACCAATGTACCGCCCAAATCTTGGATCCACAGCACACCAACACACCTTTGAACAGTTTTATAGCAGATTTAATAATAGCACAATATACAAAGCAACTATGGCAATAGTATACCCAACAATCACACAAAGGGATATAAGGCAGCAGGCTAAGGCAATCTACAACTCAGTAGCTGCAGCTATATATATATTGCATGCACGAAAAACCAGCAATGTCAGATTGTTTCAGATAATACACTTAAATTGAATATAATCAACAGTAATATCTCTACTTAACAGTATCTAGTCCACTCTAAACTACTGGCCAGTAGTACTGTCCTAGGCTAGCCAACGTTGGGGCCCTTGCTGTATAGCAGATGTAGAAAGTACAGTTGTTGCAATGGCCAAAGGCCTCTCACCACTTCCAGTGTCCCTTTGGGAAAAGGAGGATGATTGTCTGTGGAAGGTGAATGTCCCTCTTTCCTCAGACCGACGTCTGTGAAAGGATGTAGTCTTCTAAGGCCTGTGGCAGGACATCTCGGATCGTCTAAGGGCCGTCTAGGGTCATCTAGGGTACCTGGCAATGATCTCAGTCAGCTCCGTCGGCTCCACTCACTCAGCTGGGCAGGCTGGATTACTCCGGTGGCCGGTTCAGCCACGCGACTAGGCCTCAGTTCGGGTGCTCAAACACAGTCTCTCCGGTTTAGCAGATGAACATCAGTCTTTCAGGATGCGGCTGTACCGATTCTGTGTGTCCCAAACTGTCAGTGGGAATCACTCAGTTCTGTTGCCTGCAGTCCTAATTCACACAGTGCCTCACACACAGGCCTGTCTCCTCCAGATCCCCCAGTCAGACTGGGCACGCTCAGTCACTGCAATCCATAGCCCTATAGCAGGCTACAGCTCGCGGTATACTGAGAGTGTCGCAGCCGGGACGGATCCCGACAATGCTGTTGAGATCCACCCAGCTGCGTGAGTGACAGCGGGCTCCGCCTATCTAGAGGCAGAGCCGGCTGTGCCCGCCCACTCAGCGCTGGAGGATCGGAGAGGGGGGAATCACTGCAGGGAGCCGTGAGTGACAGTCACTGCTCTCTGCAGGGAGATGATCGAGAAGTGAGCGAGCGACGGCATGTGTTCGCTCACTTCCCGATCTATTGAGCCGACCTGTGACAGTTTCATTGTCACACGTCGGCTCGAACTATGAGGATGAGTGATTTTCACTCACCTCATAGTTCTCCTTTTAATGTATTTACTGTACTGAGAACCTTCTGCAGGTTCAAGATAAGCCAAAAAAAGATCCCCTCAGTCCTCCATAAGAAACCCATCAGCCTCTGCTTGTAAACGTAAAATAGCAGTTAGAATATAATAGTAGATTACAAGTAAATCTCATGTCATCCATCATAGTTCTTTGAAGTCAATTTCTTGCATACCAGAACAGGGAGTGACTCAGAGCAGATGTCAGACTTGAGCAGTATTCATCATCGATACGCGTCACTGGGTGGATTAATAATTTACTAATATTTTTATGGATTACAATGTGGTGCAAGGTCTGTGGAAATAAGGCACTACATATAAAGTAGTATGCTCCCTTACTGTCATGTCAGCTATGGTAGTGTAGCGCTCACCCCCTAAGGAGCCGCTGAATAACCGGATATTTCTATCCCCCACAACACTTGAAAGAGCCCTATTTAGACACCATGCCAGCAGTGGTAGATTCTGCGCCTCTCTCCTAACAGGTCAGCTACAAAGAAAACACAAATGGTGCTGTTACTTTAAACTAAAGGGTCAAGGGGTGAAAATGGGCTGTGTTTGACAATTGGGATGTAATGGGGTTCTATTGGGTATGGAGAAATGCATATTTTGGAAATTGTATAAAAGAAAAGTGTCTGTAAGAGGTCAAATCTGTGCTGCACATATGAATCAATCAGACTTTTCTTTTTATTTCTCTTTTTTTATGTGTAATCTATCTTTGTATCTCATCCAGCTGTGCTGATTTATGTAATTTTGTCAATATATGCCCTTTTAAAGGAGAACTATGGTGTAAGTGTTTTTCCCCATAGTTCTCCTTAGGGTAACGGGAGGACACAAACTAGCGTCCTCCCGTCACCCTAGGCTCAGTATACTGAGACGCCGGAGCGGATCTCGACATGGACGTCGAGATCCGCCCAGCTGCGTGACTGACAGCTGGCTCTGCCTATCTAGAGGCAGAGCCAGCTGTACCCGCCCCCTCCCCCGTCCGTTCAGCCAGTCAGCGCTGGAGGATCGGAGAGGGGAATCCAGCCCCTCCCCCTGTCACGGCAGAGAGCCGTGAGAGGATCGAGAGGTGAGCGAACCCGGTATGTGTTCGCTCACCTCCCGATCTACTGAGCCGACCTGTGACAGTCTCATTGTCACAGGTCGGCTAGAACTATGAGGTGAGTGGAAATCACTCATCTCATAGTTCTCCTTTAATGATACTCCCGTATAAGCATCTTAAGTCTTTAGTCCCTGTACAGCAGGGACTGGTAAAAAAGGGATGACTTTGACACAGATGGCCAGCTTGAACATACAGTATATTGGACAATATGCAAATCAAGAACATCTGTTTTTATGCAATACTGGGCTTTAAAGTGGCATTAAAGTCAAATGGCTTTTAAAGAAGAACCCCAGGTGGTAAAAAACGTAACCCTTGAAGTGGCGTTACCTCCCGTACTGCGAGGGTTAACTGCTCGTTTTTTGTCTAGAGGTGAAACTAAACTATATTTACCCGATTCTCGGTCCCGCCTGGCTGCTGGACCAGTCCCCGCGGCCTCTTCTCCCCCAGGCTCCAGCGCTCTAACCCCCGATGATGTCATCATGCCTAATATAGTCCATTCATCTATATTAGACGTGAGGAACATACCACATCTGGAGTAGAGGGGGGAGAGAAAGCGTGAACTGTCACTGCCGCAGGACCTTGAATCAGTTGGTATTTCTTCTCTATATGAGCCACTAGAGGAAAACAAGAAAGTTAACCCTTTGCAGTACGGGAGGAGCCCCACTGCAGGGGTTACCTTTTACTTAAAAAAAAAAACCTTTAATCTGTTTAAAATGTTGATTGAATCACTTGCAATGGATACTGATACTTGCTGTTTAAAAGTTTTAGTTTCCTGCAGAATCAGCTGGTCTCGTGAGCACTGGTCCTGATTTCCTGTTTTTAGGGTGGCTCCTTTCCCTTGCAGAGTCCTATAGAGCCACCCTTGTGTTTGCTAGTAAGCTGTGTGTGTCTACACACACACACACACACACACACACACACAGCAAGGCACAGCCACTTCACTGCTCCCCGCACCTCACTACTCCTTTCTCCCTTCTCCAAGCTAGTAGATGGACAACTACTGGAATCTTATCTCTCCCTTGTGATCTTGTACTGGACAGGAAGTTCAGAGAAGCTGAGCTGAGAGAGTTGGAGTCAGCTGTTTGGAAACATAACTGTTTGCTTGGGCAAACATGTAAAGAAATACTTTGCTGTTCTATGTATATTTCTTTGATCCGGATTTATTACTGAAAAAAAGTTTGAGAGTTTAGTACTAATGTATTGTGAGGGGTGTATAGCCGTTTGCAGAAGGTTCATTGAGAATATTAGGTCTGATATTGTGTTTACATCCCTCCTGCACCTCATATATTATTACATATCAATGGCTGATCATGGACATTTTTCTCAGTTCCTTGATTTTTTGCTTGTCCTGGAGAAGGACAGTTGTACCTTGATGAGTCCCTGTGACATTTTCCTTTCTGACGCGTGTGGCATTGAGCCATGTGAAAACCAGAAGAGTTGACCTCTGGCACCTGGAGATAACAGACAGCAGCTGTGTGTTTGCACAGTTCTCTTCCTATGAAATGCAGTACAATAGGCTCTCATGTCCCCAATGTTTACTGTACTATGTAATAGGCGTGTGATTTGCAAAGCTGCCTATGGAACGAACTCTATGGCATCGGGATTTTACATGACAGGGTAAGGCACAGCCGTCCTATGACCCAACCACCCACTGCTGACTACAACCCTTAGTCAGATTTCAGTTGCAATACATTTTTTGTATTTTATGCCCCCTGCTTCTGGGCATTGGAGGCACAGCAGCAGGAGGAAAAAGAGGACTTGCTGTTGTCCTAGGACAGGGGTCAGCAACCTTAAACACTCAAAGAGCCATTTGGACCCGTTTCCCACAGAAAAAAAAACACCAGGAGCCACAAAACTCTTTTGACATCTAAAATGAAGATAACACGGCATATATCGTTTTTTTACCTTAATGCTATGTATGGCACTGGACTCTGGACTTACCTGAGACCATGCAGAGCACACCATAGATCCTGCACAGCCCATCTGAGACTCTCTATGGTGGGCTTTGCAGGGCCTCAGGTGGGCTTGTGGCCGGGGTCCCTTTCCCTGTACCTCCTCCCAACTCTTCTTACCTGCTGGTGCTGGGGCCTGGCCTCCTCCACCCCCTCCCAATCACCTCTGCCATGCCGCCCCTGGTACAGCTGATACTTATGTAATTGGCCCCCCAGGCTGCCCAGGCGCCTCATGTGGGTACCGGCCATACCCCCCTGATGATGGTGTTCTATCAAAGTTTGTGAAAAAGTAGGCATCGCTCCAAACTTGCTCCCATGATAGACTACGATCTCCATACAAATTAGCAGTGGCATCACTAGGGGGGTACGTACCACACCCGGGTGACACCAAAATGACTGACAGTCATTTTGGTGTTACCCCCTCTGAAAAGTCGGGCACTCGGTCAGTTGCACGAGAGAGGAGGGGACCCAGCGACACACCTTATCCTGCCGGGTGAACGTCCCCTCCTCTCTCTCTGCCAGCGTCCATCACCAAGATGGCCACATATGCGCGTGACGTCACAGTGGGGTGTCACCTGGTAACCGCTCTGGATGACACCCGGCCTGGAGACGCCCCTGCAAATTAGTACACTAAACATGAGATTGTAGTCTATCACAGGAGGGAGCATGGAGTGGTGGCTACTTTACTTTAAAGGCTATTTTATGCTAGTTTTTCAAAGTAACAAATGCAATTATAGAGCAAAACGATGAAGGGTTTCGTATGGTAGTAAGCCTTTTGGTAGTTAATTTTTATGGAGAGCTATACATCAGCGCAAAAATAGGGACAATGAGGAGAAACAACTGACAGAGGGATCTGATTACAGAATAGGGACAGTTGGGAGCTATGGGTCATCTGTATTTAAAGGCTTTGTTGCTAAACCTAACATTTGCAGCGCGTCATTACACCCTGCCCGGTTTCCTTATTGGCCGGGAAGCCGGCTCCAGCATGGAGAGAGCATGGAGCCGGCTTCCCAGGCCAATCAGGAAGCTGGGCAGCGTGTAATGATGCGCTGTCCGGCTTCCTGATTGGTCGGAAGCTGGCCAATCAGGAAGCCAGGCGGCTTGTTAAGACTCGCCACCCGGCTTCCCAATTAGCCGGCTTTCTGGCCAATCAGGAAGCCGGGCGCTGTGTAATTACACGGCGCCCAGCTTTCTAATTGGTCGGGAAGCCGGCTTCATGCTCATTCGTCACCTCATGACGGAGCATGGAGCCGGTTTCCCTGCCAATCAGGAATCCGGGCGCCGCGTCATTACACAGCGCCCGGCTTCCTGATTGGCCAGAAAGCCGGCTAATTGGGAAGCCGGGTGGCGAGTCTTAACAAGCCGCCTCGCTTCCTGAATGGGACTTCCGGTATTCGGTATCGGCGAGTACCAAAAACAAAAAACTCCACCTGGTGGCAATTGCCATGCCCAGTCAATGCTGTTCTGTCAGATGTGGTCTATCTCAGCACCTGAGGGCAGGAAACTGGGGGATTGTGGGAGCCCACTGTATCTTGGAAACAGAAATGAAAGGGAGCTGTCTTGACTGTTGGACAAGGTGGGTAAGAAGGGACAGAGAACTGTGTGGATTTTCAGTCCTCTGAGGTGACAGGTCTCTAAATATAGGCTTACATATAGGTGTGGCTGGGCAAATACAGGAGGGGTTTGGATACATTGGAACCAGTTTCAATATCCGGATATGTAAAATTAGTGTACATGGTAACACAGTACAAATTGCAAAGCCAAACTGGTGAAATGTAATACAGAAACATTATTTGTTAGATATGTGCAGTGCTATGCCACGCAATAGGTTCACATAAATGTCGCTCTCAGAAATGCTGGTCTTATGGGACACCAGATTGCCAGACTGATAAATATCCAGGTGGTAAAATATATGCATACTAAAGCATTGTGAATTCTATTCCTTTCCAGATACAGAAGAAACATGCCATGAATTTACAGACCTCGGGTTACACAACTCTGTTGTTGGTACAGAACTGAAGGTCCAGTTGCTAATTTACACCAGGGAAAATGCAAACTGTGCCGGGGATCTGAACCTGGAGAACACAACTGCTTTTAAGTATCTGGATGTAACAAGAAAAACAATATTCATCACCCATGGCTATCGGCCTACTGGATCTCCTCCTGTGTGGCTTGATGAAATTGTACAAAAATTGCTTGCTATTGGTGACTTCAATGTCATCTTAGTGGACTGGAACCGAGGAGCCACGACTGTGATATATCACAATGCTGCTGCAAAATGCAGGAAAGTGGCCGACGTACTGAAGAACTTTATTGACAAGATGTTGGTAAGAACAAAGACTATGCCACTGCAATTGGTAGCAGAGTTGCAGGGGGGCTCTGCTCATGGCTGTGTTTGATTTAACCAGGCAGTAGTAGTAGCTTTTGAAATTACTTTATGATTAATGAAAATGTATGAAAATGTATGCAGTTCAGGCGTCTGTCAGATTGCTCTGAATTGGGTTAATATGATGCGGTGTCAGCCAAGGACCTTCAGTTCATTGACATCTATACAATTGAAACAAATTATATAAAATGTATGAGGGAAAATCACTCACCCTCATAGTTCGAGCCGACGTGTGACAATGAAACTGTCACACGTCGTCAATAGATCGGGAAGTGAGCGAACACATACCATTGCTCGCTCACTTCTCGATCATCTCCCTGCAGAGAGCTGTGACTGTCAGTCACCACTAAGGATGGGCTGCATGTTCGAGTCGACTATAGGTTCGGCTCGAACATTGCATGTTCTAGCGTTCGCCGAACGCCGAACATTATGGGATGTCAGCGGTCTGTTCGACTGCGGCACATCCCACAATGCACTGCGCCGTCCGAAAACGGTAATTGGCCACAGTCCTGCACGTGACCGCAGGTACTCCCTGCAAGGATTCCTCCCCTCTCCAATCCTTCAGCGCTGACTGGAGGAACAGACGGGGAGGGGGCAGGTACAGCTGGCTCTGCCTCTAGATAGGCAGAGCCAGCTGTCACTCATGCAGCTGGGTGGATCTCAACAGTAATGTCAGGATCCGTCCCGGGTGCGGCGGTCTCAGTATACTAAGAGCTGTAGCTCGCGATATACTGAGCTTTGGGTCACAGGAGGACGCTAGTATATGTCCTCCGGGACCCTTAAGAGAACTATGGGGAAAAACACTTACCCCATAGTTTTCTTTTAAACACACAACACAGTACATACGGTAGTGGTAAAGTTTACTCAGATGACCCCAAATACAAAGGTGAAAAGAGATGATGAAATAGAAAAGTACGGGCTGCGATATGATATGACTAATGCTTCAAAGCTGTGTAAACAATAAAATATGATCTAATTACCAAAAATTACAGTCTCGGCAGACATATATTGTCACAAAAATAATCTGTGTACACCCTCCTGATGAAGGATACATAAAGTTTTTGAGATTCTGAAAATTGTACAAAATATAATCTACATACTGTATGTCAAATATATCAAATCTCTGCTATATTCCATATGTCCTATGAAAAATAAGGTGGACACTAGATTTTAGGGATGTCCCGATACTGATACTTGTATTGGGGCCGATACAGAACATTTTCACAAGTACTTGCTGCTTTAATTTTTAGATCGCTTCAGGCTGCCCAAAGGTAGCGTGCTTGTTGGGTTCCCCTGGGCAGCCTGCCGGGCAGCTAAACGAGGACCTCACAGATGCTCCTCCACAATCTGTAAGAGACACCAGGCAAAAAGAGTGACAGGGGGCGACACTGCCGCACATCGTTTACTACCTAAGAGCCACAAGAGTGACGGGCGGCGACACTCCCGCACAGCACTGCGCTCCTGTGAGTTGCCTGTGAGTAAAACCGCGGCCGTATGGCTGTGTTACATGGTGAGGGAAACTGTTTCAGGGCTGGCTGAAAACAGTTTTAATTCTTTCTCTTTCGCTCTCTCTTTCTCTCCCTCTTTCCGCATGTGAGCCTACACCATCTGACAGCATTTTTAGACTGGACAGATTATTGACTGGTGACGTCACATCAGGTGACCTGCCAGTAGCGTATTTAGACCAGATGGCACTAGTCCCGTGCGCCAGCGTATAGAATCCTCATCGGGTTATCGAGCTCCCGTCACTGCGCCTGCGCGGCTTCACGATCCCCATCAAGTTCTCTGACCCGTCAATGCACATGCCAGGGCCGGCCTTAGGCCTTTAGGCGCCTGTGCGAGAAAGGTTTACAGCGCCCCTCAGTGACCACACCCCCCAGTGGCCACACCCTTTAGTGGCCACACCCCCAATGACCACACCCATTTCCCCCAATATCCGCACCATTTAAAGACTCCAATGTTGTTAAGCCGCAAAGAAACATATTAAAAAGTATGATAAAAATAAAACCTTTTAGATGGTAGAGATGTCCAGTTCATGAACGAATCGTTCTTTTAAATCGATTCTATTCAGTGAACTGGTGGAGTCTATTCAGCTGAGTGAGCTGATCCGTTTGAAGCAGCTCAGTGTGATGAGCCAGTGTGTGACGTATAGCAGAGACTCTAGCAGGTCTTGTAACATGATCCTAGAGTGAAAGCCAGGCTCCTGCCAGGCTCCTGCCAGCTCCTCCCAGCCCACCCCTGCAACCAATCACATCTCTGAGTCACAGTACACGGATTCTGAGAATCGAATGAGTCTACTAGTTAAAAGAATCAAATTATTCTACTTAGTAGACTCATTCGATTCTTTGAGTTAAAGAATCCTTAGTCATCAGAGGAGTTAAAAGAGTTGTGAGTCGTCACCAGCAGAACAATACACTGACTCAATGAGCAGGTTGCAGCAGTGATAAGGGACAGAAAGCCTGGGGCAGTCAGCAGGGAGATTTACACATTTACAAAAAAATAAAAACATTTTTTTTTTTTAAATAAACAATTTTTGTTTTTAGTTTTTTTAATTTATTTTAACATTTTTTAACTTACATTTATTTATAGCGTTAGTATCAATGTCCCCCAGGAGCTGTCTGACACCCTTCTCTGAATCAGAGTCCTCTATGAAGGTTCAGACAGCACCTGAGCTTCGGTTCACTTGCTTGTCAGCCGACTCAGCAAGTGAATCGAAGATTCGGTTCATGAATCGGTTCTTTTGAATGAACTGATTCAAATTAACCGATTCATTTAAAAGATCCGTACTTCCCATCTCTACATGATGGGGATCGCGAAGCCGCGTAGGCGCAGTGATGGGAGTTCGATAACCTGATGAGGATTCTGGAGGCGACGCGGCTGGCACACGCACATCAGTGTCATCTGGTCTAAATCTCCTACTGGCAAGTCACTGGACGTGACGTCACCAGTCGGAGATCTCAACGGGTCGGAGCTTTCGACAGAACATTGGCAGGACTCCTGTGCATAGAGACATGTGCAGTAGGATCTGTGCCCGCAGTGATTTATAGGAAATGTAGTTCGGGAGAGCAGCACGCTCTCACAGAAAGCTTGTGAACTGATGGAGAAGAGTGGCTGGTAGTGAAGGAAGCACAGAGGAGCAGCGGGCATGCGCCCAGCTGTTTTTAAATGAAATAGAAGAGATTTCAATGTAAAATTAGAAATTAATGCAGGATAAGGGATATAAGGAGACAACAGCAAAGTGAAAAAAAGTTTAGTGTCACTTTTAAGTTTCCCCTTTTACACGGAGCACAAGTGTTCTGGGCAATGTGTCCTCACTAATACATAGCTGTAAACTCAGGAGACAATGGGTTTTCTGGGTCCTGTCCTTTTGGTGTTTTAGGTGAATTTCATAAGTCTCGGTATGCTCAGCATCTCCTCAACACTCCCCAAATTAGTCAGCAGAGAAAGAGAAAGCAATGACAGAAGGAAGGAGGAAATAGGTAGAGCAAGGGGGGAGGGAGCCCGGGATTTCCAGTCTCCCTCAGCATATTCCTTGTGAGTAGTCATTAGGGCGGTGTTGGCGCGACAGAGGTGCTGGGTGAAAAGGGGATTGCAATGACAGAGATGATGGGTGACACTAGGTTTGCAGTAAAAAAAGGTGCTGGGTGACATGGGGTGCAGTGACAGAGGTGATGGGTGACACTGGGATTCCTGGGCCGGAGTGACGTCACATTCTGGCTCCCGACAACTCTACAGGGCGTGCAGGGGAGTTGCACAATCAATGCACAAATAGATGGAGCTCCATCACAGCATAGCAGGTCACACTGGACCCCAAGCTGAGGATCCACTCCAGTTCTCATTAGGTTTGGAGACTGGGTGGATCTGTCAGTGTTTTTGAGGGCCTGTTCACACTAGTACAGTGCCGTACGAATAATGCACTGCAGGGGCGTCCCGAGGCAGGGTGTCACCCGGTCTCCAGACCAGGTGACACCCCACCGTGACATCACCTTGCACGTGATGTCACATCGCCCATGCGCAGCAATCTGATTGACGCCTGCCGGCGGCCATCTTAGTGGGTCTTGTCAGTCGTTTTGATGTCACCCCTGCAATGGTGTCACCCGCATGCGGGCCGCACCCCCCTTGTGACACAACTGATGCACTGTAACACACAATCACACCTACTGCGCATTCTGGTGTGGAGGAGGTGCTGTGTTGCCATTTATTTGAATGGCACCCCAAAACCACCTCCCACCCACAGTTCGATCGGCCGCACCGGATTGTGCAGTTCTGCAATGCCATGCGTTCCATTGCAGTGTGACTTGGGTCGCGACTTAATGACCAAGGTCAAACGTAGGTCCTGAGGTTACGTAGGTTGAGAAACACTGCTTTAGACTACTTGAGTCACAGCGTGTCCCTTTTTTTTCTAAACATAAAGGATGTGGTAAACAAAGCGTCATATACAGTATCTATATGAGTAGTTTATTTCATAACCTCGGAAATGTCTCCACTTTCGATTTAAAACTCGTAAGCACTGTATAGTAGACGTGAGTCATTTTCTTCAAACTGGACTAGGAAGGAATGTGTTATGAGTCACAAACAGGTTATCTCAGTCCTGCCATATTTTTTCCAGCACAGGACATAGAAAAGACTTGTGTCAGCTTATACTTCAAACACCACAGAGAGCCAACATCAGCCATTTACAGAACTAAATCTAAATTCCTCCCAGAGAGAGCGCACAGGAATTAGAAATCTCCCCCTGGTTCTGTTTAGTCAAGATAAAAAAAAAACAACAACCCTATCTTGGAATAGACTCTGCATGTGCTGGTGACTGTATATAAGGCCTCTCTTTAAGAGCTGCTTTAGATAAGTATTGAGTCATAGAGCGCACATAATGTAAACACTGTTAAATACACATCACATGTCCGTATATTATACCAGAACCCACACTGCCAAGATTTACCTGAAAAGGTTGGCTTCACTGAACATCTAATATTATAATTACAGGTGTGTGTATGTCGGGGGGATATATTGCCACACAGTCTGGCAGTATTAGAAAGTATGGGGAAAAATGTCAACGGAAACTGCCATGGTATTTTTTCTTCTTAACCACTTGAAGACCGCGGTGTTACACCACCTTCCTGTCCCGGCCATTTTTCAGTATTCAGTGCTGCAGTACTTTGACTGACATTTATCCAGTCATGCAACACTTTACTGAAATGAATTGTATACCATTTTTTGGGGGACAGATAGAGCTTTCTTTTGGTGGTATTTAATCACCACTGGGGTTTTTATTTTTTACTATATAACAAAAAAGTACCCTAAATTTTGAAACAAACCTGTTTCCCTATGAAATTTTATGAAACATTTATTATTTACCTGACGGGGGTCTATTTACCAGACGGGGTCATGCCCGGTAAATAGACACCAAACATGTTAAGCTTTCAAATTGGCCACGAAATTGCAGAAAATGACCACACCCAAAATTTGCCATAGGCGACACGTTAAAAGCTTCATCAGTTTAGTGTTATCAGTGATTAATGGCCCTAGAATTATTGCTCTCATTCTGACTTCCGCGGCAATATGTAACATGTGCGGCACAATAGGCGGAATCGTCGTTTTCGCACGTTGGCATGTTTGTGTGTGTATGTGCGGGGGGGGACGTCAGAGGACTTTAAAAAAAAATTGCGTTATTCTACATTTTTTCTTATTTGTAATCTTCTTCTTTTATATTTTTTTATGCTTTAACTTTTTTTAAACTTTTTTTTTTTACACTTAACTTTATTGCTATCACATAGGGGGGCTAAGAAATTCCCTATGTGTTAGCCAATTCACATGACAGGTCCTCTTTATGGAGACTTCAGGGTTCTCCAAGATCCCTAATGTCACCTAGGGACCCCCAGAGAAGCTGATGAAGCAGAGATCTGCTTCATCAGCTTCTCTCCAGCATCTGTAACCGGAGAGTGACACTGAATGCATGTAAGAAGTGATGTAATACACATCACTTCCTGCATTCGGGGACAGCAGAGGAGATCAAAGGGAGGTCGTGTACTGAAGTCCCTTTTGATCCCCACTGAGCGCGTCACCGTGCCGGTCCCAGCCGCACCAGGCACAGTGGATCTCGGGACTGGCAGCGGCGGCGTCAGAGGTACGGGGGGCGCACACCCGCAGCCAGTTCAAGCTATGATCGCTTGAATGTAAATAGCCATCGCTGGCTGTTTACATAGCTGACAGTTTCCCCACTCGTGTGTGCGCTGGGTGCCGCGCACGAGCGGGGGGAGGGGCAGGGCATCTTAAGACGCCCTACCGCTCCTATAAGTCTCCCGTCCAGCCATTTACGAACGGCTATGGAAGGGAAGTGGTTAAAGGGGTTCACTTGTCAAAAGTACCATTGTGCAGTTCCGTTAGCATGGAAATCCTATACTCATCAGCCCCATCTCTGCACTGTTCCCGTTTTGAGAGAACATATGTTTGTGTTCTTTATTCCTACACCCCCGGGGTCGGGATGCTGCCACTGACCCTGGAGCAGGAGGTGCCCCCTGCTCGGGAAAAACCATGGTGGAGCCATCGCCATCCATTGCAACAGCAGAAACCAAGGCCTCCGTGGCCAATATGGGAGAATTAGGATCACCCGACCTCTGTCTTGCTGAATCTTCAGGAGTACCTTGAGCGCCAACGGTAGAGGAGGAAAAAGATATGCCAGAGCCCATACTATGGAAAATGCATCCTGGGCTATTGCTTCGTGACAGCTGTGCCTGGACACAAATTTGGGCAGCTTGGCATTCTGCCGTGTCGCCATCAGATCGGCTAGGGGTGTGCCCCAATGTATAAATCCCCCATGCTGCCTGCTGATAGGGCGCTAGGGATGCCCGGAGCGTGAAATAATCTACTGCGCATGCGCGCCACTAGCGTCCCGCCGTCCCCATAGTAACATGTCCCAATAAAAAGACTTGGGTTACTCTGAACTTCATCTCATTAACATAAAATGCCTAATTAGGTTAAGCATTTCCTTCTCGCCGCCCTTGCATTCCAGAGCAAAATTCATTTCAGAGAAAACTTTAGAGCAAGCAGCATGAAAGCAGCATTTTTTTTTTTAAAGTTATGCTGTGAATGAGAACATGTAACCAATATAAAGTGAGTGTTATCCCAATTTGGTGCAAATGCATGTTAAGTTTTTTTTTAAACTCCTATCTGCTTTCTTTATTATTTATATAAAACCTTTATGTTAATATAATTTCATATAATTAAAGGTGCACCCATGACATGGGATTTATAAAGAGATCAGAAGCAGTTTTCTTTCAGACTCTCTGACTGAGAGCTTGCGTTTGTGTAGGCAGACAGGGAGGAAGATGAACCAATGCCCATAATCCATTCAGATGTGTGTGTGCGAGAGAATTTCAGCTTCAGCTGTTTAGCTCTGTAGACAACAATTTATTTTTCCACTGAGCAACTAACAATAGAGGGCTGAACAGGTGAAAGGCTGCCAAGAGCTTCACCTCTTTGCTTTAAATAAAGACGAAGTATTGCATATGAAAACTGGCCATATAAAATCATTACAAACATTTTGGCTGGTTAAACAGTTGACGTATGGTATGTTTCTCTGGACCTCTGCAGTGTAAATAAGGATGACCTGTCTCTCCCGACTGGTCATTTTGAGTAGTACATTTGTCAATTGTGTTGCACCATTTGAGACTGTTAATGTGCCACAGTTTGCAAATATGGACACCGGCACTCCAAAATGCAAGTCAAATGTGTCTATTTATTGACGTAAATGCAGCAAATCACAATTGCGCATTTACATCAATAAATAGACGCATTTTAATTGCATTCTGAAGTGCCGGTGTTCATACTTCTCTCTCTGCATAGAGACGGCGACTACCATTGCACCCACCTTATCTACATGGAAAAAGCGGTCAGGAGTGAGTTGGATTCATGGACTGTTAACAGTTTGCAAATATGTCGCAGACTTGCAACTTCTGTAGGTAGGATAACGCTGCTGTAGAATAGTGTTGCATTCTATGTGATGTGTTAAAGAGCCTTGTGTTCGTTTTGTCACAACATGTAGTAATGTGGCATAGTAGCCACAGATTTGCCATCTAGTCGTTGAAAAAAAAAAAAAAAAAGCAGCAGGAAAACATTAAGGACTTTGCACCAAATGCAGACCAGATCTGCATGGGTTTCTGCACACAGTGCAGTGTGTTATACCGTGTTTTTGATGCGTTCCAGGCCGTTTTTGGCACACAAAAAAAAAAACATTTTTAGTTTAAAATTGGCGTTCCAGGGCGTTTGCATGCCTTTTTGATGCGTTTGCATGTGTTCCAGAGCAGGTAAAATAGGGCTTGCTGCAGTTTTTTTTACATGCTCTGGAACTGAACGCTGCGGTGTGAACTAGAGCCCAAAATACCATTGGAATACATTGGACGCAGATTTGATCTGGTCTGTAACTGCTCTGCTCCTGGAACGCGCTTTGGTGTGAACAAGCCCTAAAGGCCTTATTCACACAGATGTACACAGCCATACAACATGCATGTCAGTCAGACAGTCTGCATCCAGGGGCATGCATCCATACCTGTATGAATGTGCGAGTTTGAGTCGGAATGTAGCAGCATCCTGTCACTGATTTGTACAGCTGGTTGCACAGACCAGATTTCACTCCAGGGCGCAGGTTTTTGCATGGACACGTACGCTGTACGGCTATGTATGACCACATGAATGAGGCCTCAGCGGTCATTTTTGGATAATTACGCATGTTTAAAGAGTGGTCCACATCACTTAACTATATGACAGATTGCTATGTTGATTCTGCCTTGACCTAGCTCATAAGCCCCCTTTCACACCTGAGAGATTTGCGCATTTCCCAAAGTGTAATAATGCAAAACATGAATTCCATTATTTTCAATGGAACTTTTTCACACCTGAGCGTCGTATCTCTGCTTGCTCAAAAAAATACATGAGCTTTTTTGACGCTGAATCTCACGTTTTTGGCCCCATAGACTTCTACAGGATCATCTGAAAAAGTACTAAATGTACATTGTATCAATTTTATGCCTTACAACCAGCTCCTACTCCTAGTAACTAGCTTTCGATTGGCTAAAGCAAAACTGTTTAGGTCTAAAAACAGCTGAAAACGAACAAAAAAAGCCCCACTTTTGCCTCAAAATCTTGTAAAACTGCTCGCGCTCAAGTGTGAATGACGGCTATTTGAGACAAGAGTGCAAAATTGGGCAGATTGGTTGCAGACATTAGCAACGGTAAGTGGTGAGGCACTCCCAAATGTTTAGTTGTAAAATATAGAATATGCACTGCAACAGATTTGATCACTTTGCAGGGTACAACATTTGGAGTGCAACTGTGTTAATTGCCCCCTCACCTTCCTGCACTGCGTAAGGAAGGTTGATGAATCTGGAAAGAAATAGCAAATCTTAAAGCCTTGTTAGTCTTGCTTCAGCAGTAGTGTTTTTTATTTGGTTGCCACTAGTAACTCCCACTTATAATTATTATTATTATTTATAATATTATTTTCATTATTATTATTATTATTATTATTTTTTTTATAGGACCAAGGAGGATCTTTAGACTTAGTCTACATGATAGGGGTCAGCCTCGGTGCACACATTTCTGGATTCGTTGGGAAAATGTACAATGGCTCCATCAACCGTATTACTGGTAATCATGATTTATTTGTCCTGATGCTCTCTTTTTCGTGAAGTGATGAATATAAAATGAATCTGATTATATCAGAGGTGGATAAATTATTGTAGAATCTTAAAGCCTATTAGTAAAGTAGTTGTATCACTGGGGTTACACATTGCTAATTATGCAGGTTACATTATGAAAACTTCTGATGTGTTGATTGGGACACAATTGAAGACATAAAAACAATTAATACAGAATAAATAATTTTTCCTTCATAGCGGTTACAGATACGGGTAGCTGGACATTAGCCGCAGAGAACCAATGCTGCCTGTCCAGCCTCCAGTCCCGAAGTCAATGGTCACATTCGGCAAAACATATCCCTGAACTTTCTGAACAACTAGTGAGACTTCCTTTTATACACAGTTCAACAGAACCTGTTATTTTGCTGTTGTTTGTGCATAGTATAATCTGTTATTATAATGTGTTAGGAATTTGTCCATGTATAATTTTTTCCAGTTTAGTGAACATTGGTACCAGTGTCTTACAATTACTACTAGAGAAACAAAGCCATTGTTTTCATTTAAAGTAGTATTAAGGTCTGGGCGTTTTTTAACTTCATGCATTCCCTGCATTACGTTAAAAACAGCCCATCACCTTTTTTTCTCCCCCAGTCCCCCCACACTTACCTGTCAGCTACGCTCGTCCAACGGCTACCGCCGGTTCCAAAGCGATCCTCTGTTCCCCGAACTTCCTGGTTGCGGGGGAGGATACTGATGGCAGAGGAGCCATAGGCTCCTTTCTGCCATCAACCAAAGAAAGAAGGGGAGTGGCCTGCCACAGGACTGTGTGTGTCTATCGACGCACACAGCCACTGCGGGCAGGAGCGCGCACGGATGCCTCCATTAGAACGCTGGTGGCACCCATACAGGGGGCGGGGGGAAGATTGCTGCGGGGACCCACTAGAAAACGAGGAATTAAAAACTTTTAGAGAAAAATGGCAACAGCCTCAAGCAAAGGTGGGTCTCATTGTAGGAACTATTTAAAAAACTAAAGGAAGCTTTAATACATTTGATAAATATTGCAGCAATCTGGATTTACATGGATTAAAGTATTTTGTCTTCCATCATTTTCTAGGCCTGGATCCAGCCGGTCCATTATTCAATGGGAAGCCCCCTGAGGACAGATTACACCATAATGATGCACATTTTGTGGATGTTATTCACTCAGATATTGATGGTATGTGTTTTAACCTGTTTATAAGGACCGAAGATTGGGCAAGTTTAAGTCTAGGTTCACACCTAGGCGATTTATCTCAAAAAACATAGATTCGCATTGAAGTCAATGAAGGCTGTTCACACCTTTTGCGGTTTGTCACACGGACTAAATCGCCTGTCGCACAAAAAGGTACAGGAGCTTTTTTCGGGTGGTTGTCGTGCAGTTTGGGTCCCATAGACTTCTCTATGCATTTAAAAACGTGCGAACTCTGTGCGGTTTTTAAAGAACAGTCGTGCAAACGAAAACGCGCAACAACCGCTCGCCAGCTCAGTCGTCTAGGTGTGAACCTAGCCTTAAGAATCAGTCCACCCAAAACTGCTACAGTATTTCAGATTTTGGTAAATGCTAAGTGTAAGCACAATTTCCTACTCCTCTTGGGAACTCTGCTATTGACATATCTGTGTTTGAGGGTATTCCACTCTCCATGTGAGTTTTACTTATTATTTTATATTATGGAGTATACAACAGAAGTAGCTGAGGCATGGGAAGGTGGGTGAAAACATCTAGATCTGGTGTGAATAGGGATGGGTAGTACTGTATCAGTTACTATCTCAGTTTTGTAGTATCCAAACAACATAAGGTGCTAGAGGCTTTCTCAGCCTACCCGGCCCAATCTAGAACTAAAATCTTTTGGGTGAACCTTTAAATGGGTTTTAAACTCTGACAAATGAAACCTGAGATGGAATTATATTAGGAATTAGTATTTTCAGACTTTTTAAATGGTGCCGAAATCTCTGTTTATAAATTAACTTGCAATTCTGCATCTCTTAAAGAATAAAAATGGATTTCTGTTTTTGCTCTGTTCCAATCTGCTCAGTGAAATATATTACAAATAAGATGGACAATTTATGTCTCGATTTAGTTAGAGAGAAGGGAGACAATGCAGCCTTCCTGAATGATCTTTGAAAAGTTAGTTTGCATCTTTGGACAGTTTCTGAAGCTTCAGACTCCATAATTGAAAAATTAGTTATGGCTTTGCAGGCAGTATATCAGGATTTTATTTTCTGTTCTCCAGCACGATTATCTGAAGGCAAAGATATATTAGCCTTGATTTCCTAAAGGAAAGATAAGAGAGAAAAGTCTTTTAACAATTTCAGAGAATGGAAATCGACGAGACAGCTGTAATTTAATTTATTGATGATGTTCACATAAAATGTTTTATGCTATGCAGAGCCATATCTGCTCTTGCCTTGCTCCTCCGTAGCCTTGATCTTCCAGTTTAAATATTTTATAGCTTATACTCTTATTTATAAGTGGCTTTTATCCTTCTTTTAAATTTCTGTAAATGTTTAAAACAATAGAAAGAATCATGTCTAAGGGGCAGGAAAAGAGCCACAAATGTATTTTCCAAATCCAAAGGGTGAGACAAGAATATAACTAGACCTTGTAGTATACTTGACCTTGTTGACTTGTATAAGTCAACATTATGATCTAAAGACAGGCTACATGTAATGAAGTATCAAGAAAAATCTTGATACTTTATATTAGGGATGCACCGATACCAAGTACCGTACTTGGTACAAGTACAGATACTTTTCCAGCTCCAAGACTAGACTAGAGACAAATCCAAAAGTTAGGAGGCAGCTGTCATTTGTAAGGAGCACACGGAGCTCCTGGGATTTTTACATCCCTGTTTTAATGTATGATTTAGTTTTTATAAATATAAATGAATGGATGCACCGATACCATTTTTGCAAGTACAAGTACAGATACTTGCCCAAGTACTTACAAGTCCTGATACATTTTTGTTTATTCATGTGACAGTTTTTCTAAAACAATACAGACTAATGATTTCAGGAGAGTGGTGGAGCGCCAGAGCCAGGTCCCAGCTGCACTTGCTGCAACCCTGGTAGTTCTCATGAAAATGCCAAGTATCGGCAATGGTATCTCAAAAGTATCGGTGCATCCCTACTTTATATGTAGAATTGGTTGGGCAGAACTGAAATATGACAACTGCAGCTATTTGTGCAGTCTTACTATTGTTGTGCCATATACCGTGTTTCTCTGAAAATAATATATTTTCTTATATTTTTTTTGGCTCAAAAAAACAAACTAGGTCTTATTTTCGTGGTAGGTCTTATTTTTTTATTTTTTTATGCACAACAATCCACACTTATTCATGTACAACAGTCTACATGTATTCATTTACAAAAATATGGTGATCAGGGCAATCAGGGGTGCCGTACCTTTCCAAGAGCAATTTGCTAACCAATCGCTGGCCAGAATGAGCGAAGCGCACTTTCACTATCGATTCCTCCCAGGTGGAGTACGTATGGTATCACTCTGCCTGTGACTGGAGCCGGCGCTATAGAGGAGGCATCGGCTTATGTGGCTCTGCTCCCTACAATCCCGCCTCGCTTCCTCTAGCGCTTCCTTCGTTGGCACCGCTGTTTCTCTGCTGCCTCTCCCGCGGCTCTTCAAGTTCCCCCTTATGCCACCACCGGCCCTGCGAATGGTCACAACTAGGTCTTATTTTCGGGGTAGGTCTTATATTTTAGCAATTCCCAAAAATAGTACTAGGTCTTATTTTCGGGGTAGGTCTTATTTTCGGGGAAACAGGGTAGTTGCCACTATTGTGACCATTTGAAGGTGTTTGTCGGCATAATAAGTGCTAGTATCCTGCAGGTTGAACCGAGTATTTGCAATTTAAAAACCAAACTCCAGCTTATTGCAAATGAAGACAATTTATTATAAAGACACAAGGCTCAATTCACAAAGCTATTTTCATGTAACTGTATTTTTTTTTAATTTTATTGCACTCAACTAAAAATAAATGTCACTTTTTGGAAATTAAGGATACTTGTTCTGGTGTGTTAGCTTTGTGAATTGAGCGTATGGACATTTGTGATATAAAGCAAACTGTAAATGGCAACCACCAATCTAGTAAAAACATGCGCAGTAGTAAAATTATATAACTAACTAACTAACTAACTGACTAACTAACTTGGGGGGTGTTATAAAGGTCAGGTACAGGACAGGGTCATTCAGGCTGATGTAGGTACAGTGTACATGTAGAATGCTGAGACAATGAGAATGAGGTGAGGAAGTGCTAAAAAGGCTCCCAGCAGCCAACTTCGGGTGGTAACACATTAAGCTCTGCTAGCCACTGGGAGATTCCCGATAGTGGACATCAAAATTGCAGCGTTCCAGTCCAGGAACTTCCATGCCACCAGCAGGTACTCTGGCTGCATGTTCCTAACAATGCTATGTTTTGAATTACTATTGGAAGATCATATTATGTTACAGATTCCGAAAGAATTATAACTCTGCTGAAAGGAGTCTTCTGTGTTGACCATTTCGGACACATATTTGTTTAATTACAATATTTTACAAAATTGGTATAGTCTCTGATTGCCTTTAAAGAGGCTGCACCTTTACAGCATAGGGTCTTACGTTTAAATTGAGCAAAGATAACTATGTTTTTTGTTGTTGTATGGAGTGTGTTCTACATTTTTGCTGAGATTCACTAGAGGAGGGACTGTTGTGAATGGTCTACACTGTAAAGAGTTGCAGAATTTGTGTATGCAATATAATGATACTTAATAGTGTGTGTGTGTGTACGCGCGTGCATATCAACCATATACATTTACTAATTCTTAGACTGAATAAGGCCATGACGTTTTTGCTCATGATCATGTGGTCTGCTGAAACCGATCATCACATGTATGTTTTACATAATAGTTTAACCATATATGTGAATTTTTTTATTAAGGTCTTGGCTACAAGGATAGCTTAGGAAATATTGATTTCTACCCAAATGGAGGAACAGACCAACCAGGATGTCCAAAATCTATATTATCAGGTAATTCAATCTACTATACATATTTATTTATTTTTGCTGGACACACTGATGTGAATAGATAAAAAAACATATTTAATCTACAGTTTAAGCAGAGACATGGAACCACTCTATACGAAAAAGACTAAATGGACACATTTTTAAATTTTATAAGCAAGAATCCCACATTTGTGGTCACAGGGAGAGAAGATCTGGTCCTGCCCACCTTAAGTTTTGGAGGTGTTTTGTTCCTGGGGACCTTAGAGTTTTAGGGGTCCTGTCATAGTGCATTCACCATACTGTAAGATATAATACATTTTAAAAATCCTCATAATTAGACACACATTCTATAATGAAACAGTTGGGGGTTTCCAGTGCTTCTTAATCTAGTAAACAGGCGGGCCTCAGAGGGCTCTATATAAAGTATTTTCTATTATTATCAGAAATTGGGTTTCAATTAAATGAGGAAAAATTGGCATGTATGTTTTGATTACTTGCTTGTCATTTTTTCTTTCCTGCAGGCTCTGAATATTTCAAGTGTGATCACCAGCGCTCAGTTTTCCTGTATATTGCATCATTAAATGAGACTTGCAGTGTTGTTACATTTCCTTGTGAAACATACAAGGACTACCGTACTGGGAAATGTGTGAATTGCATGGAATACGGACACCTTGGCTGTCCAGTATTAGGTAAAGTAGGACTTTTTTTGTACACTCCCAACTAATATGTTGTGTTTACTATAAGGGTTTTTATACGTGTTGCAATCTGACTGTACTTTCAAGCTGAGATTTCGAAATCTATTTAATTTGAGGACCTACAAAACTCTCCAATCAATCTGTATTGAATCAGACAGGCCCTTGCACCACCATGTTTCTCCTTGTAATGGATCAGAGCAGAGAGGCAGCTCCCTCCCGCCCCCCTGCCAGAATTGGTAGATCTAAAGGAGATTGTACAATAAGATTGTACTATGTTTGGTAAGCTTAAAGTACAATTAAACTCTTGTTGTTCTGCATATATCTACTGCTAGTAAGCAGTAGATGTATGCAAAAACATAAAAAAGTTACCAAAAAGGTAATTGCTTAGCTCTGTCTCCGCCGCTCGCTCCTGTCTGAAGATTTAAAGCTTCTCAAGCGGACGTGCAGGATGATAGGGCAGGCACATGTTCAGTACAGATCTTCGGCGGGTAGAAGAGGAGAGACACAGTGGAGGTAATTGCACGCAGCCGGGAGCGTGCACGTCAGACGGAAACCATGGGACAGGAAGAGATCTCAGTCTGCGCTGGATCAGAGACTGGCACCAGCGCTGGAGAGAATGCTGAAAACAAGTGGAAGGAAGAACATGATCAGATCAAGAGGCATCATTTAAGGTAAGTCCTTAAAGCAGCATGGGGGCGGGGGAGGAAAACATTTGTGACTTAATGTCAGCTTAAGGTCTTTTTCAGACCCTGGATTTTTAATGTATCAAGTGCATTTAAATTCTGCCAGTGCTCAGGAATGTAGCAACATGGGTGCTTTTTTCATCGCAATTAGCGGGAGGCTTCCTTTTAAAAATGCTTGTCACTGCACCAAAACCACACTATGAAGAATCCTTTAACCCTACTGTAACAAGCAATATTTCCTGAGACATAGATGGCTAAAGAACATTTTTAATGGTGCATAAAGTGGTAGTAAACTGCTGTGTGACGTGTGGATTTTTGTCTACAGCAGTAAACTTGCACATTAGGCCACACTTACCTTACAAGTGTGCTCTTCTACATTGCTGTTGGGTTGATCTTTGGTCCCCTGCTCTATCCCTCACTGTGGCCATCTCCACCGCTGACACTCCTGGGTTTTCAGGCATCTTCTTAGGCTGTTGGGTGTCCATTGATGATGTAACTCCTGCACATGCAACAGGAGTTGCACTCTCCCCGGCATTAGGCCCATGTATGGCATCAGTGTACACAGAAAATAACAAATTACTGGGGGAGAAAGGAAGAATTTTTTGACAGAAGATACTTTGCATGTCTCTTTTGCCAAAAATCCCTACCACCCAGCAATTGTTTATTTTTCTGACTTTACTTCAGTTTTAAAATGTATTCCCACTTTTACAGTCTATTTTAAGAAACCCCCTCTATATGTTTATGTTCCCATTCACACAACATATCTGAAAACATTTTATTTTTAAATATTTCCAGAGCAAAACTCAGTGCATAGAACAACTTTGCTTTCAGAATATAGAATGTATTTTGCAAGCAGTCCTTTAAATAATGTTTTAATTTATGCCATGTGAATGAGAAACATGTAACAAATATAAAATAAGTGTTATCCCAATTTGGTCAGACACACTACAAAAGGCAGCTTGCATCAACATCTGCAGAAATAGTACAATGTCACAGGTGATTTCAAGTCATCCTAAGCAGTGAAGTGTTGGATAGTACTTAATACAAGGGACAGCATTGAATGTTGACAGACAACATGTTGCCATCAGAAACACTGCGGAGGAAAGAGAGCTAGATAAATACAACCACATGGTCTCTGATGGAGGTCTCCCTTTAGTTCTATCTATAACAATGGTAAACAGATCCTCCTAAAGGTTCAGGCAATTAGAGAAGGTACTATTCTGGGTTTGTGGAAATTGAGGTGTGTATATATAAGTGCCGATGTGTCCAAAAGGAGAACCCAGAGGCTCCATAATGCATTACATTGGTTTACTGTGTCATGAAGATAGATCATCAGTGTTTCCATACTCATCAGTGGGCATTCTTTAGTGACCTAGTCCTTAGAGTGGAGAGTGGAGGACCTGCAGTGCTGAGGAATTATGGTACACATAATGCCAATTAAGAAATAGAGCAGGCTCTTGAAAATCATGGTGTAGGGTCCAAGGGGATGTATGGTGTACGGTCCATTACAGGTTTTTACGCTGACAAGTGGAGAGCTACTTTAGGGGTATTGGGTGTAGTTGTCCCTACGACTAACGGCATACATCAAAGATATTTTTCCCTAAAGTGAACCTATGGCTTTGCCCTGCATTGACAACCATCTCCATCACACAGCTGTCCAAACCCCTCTATCTATTATTTGGCCATGGCCATTTCATCTGGCCCTCAGAAGACATACTTGATCGCAAAAAGGACCTTAGTTTGGAGACCGCTGTTGAGGGACAGCCTCAGATGTTTATATAGACAACTTATCTAAGCTCTGCAACAGGATCGAGTGCTAAGATCAATGATTGTCTGTCTGAGTTACCATTTGCTGCATTCACTGGATGTCTCCATTACAGCAAAACGTATGAAACCTCTACATTGCTGCAACCACCTGCACCCACCCAATACAGTGTAACCGTGCCATTTAAGATATATAACACAGTAAATATAATTTCATGCTAGATTGCTTTTCATTTTTTGTGTGCAGGGGATGGCTAAAATTCATTGTCATTTTGCACCCCACTCCAGGACCCTCCTAATTACTTTATATAATTGCCGGGCCTAAAATGTGCTGATTATAAATTATGAGCCGGTGTGGAGGTTGGGCACTAATGACACCGCGTGTGCATTACAGGTTTTTACGCTGACAAGTGGAGAGATTATCTGGTGACGAAGAATCCTCCAGTGACGAAGGCTTATTTTGATACGGCGTCGGTGAAACCGTTTTGCAGTGAGTGAAATTGAATTTGCATAAAATAAAAAGCTGTCAGAGGGAGATAATAGTAGCTTGGGGAAGTTGGCGACATTTGCTTGGAACGCTAATTGCTTCAGACGGAATAATGTGAACTGTGAATTATAAGGATGAGGAGAGGACTGTACGGTGTAGGGGGGTTTGTCTTCTTTTGGCCTACTTCTTTGTTGTAGCCGAATTAGGGCCGATCCACCCAGGCTTCTTTTCACACTGGGACCTATTTAAATATTGTTGTGTGGTCGCAGCCCGCAGCTGCTTTGTTCTCTCGGCTGCGCAGTGATCTTTAATCTTTTCTGTGCTGCAGGGGCGTACAAAACAAAATTATCCCCGCCACTCGAGGGATTGACTAAGCCCTCATCTCTCTAACAACAAAGAGAACAAGTGCACAACTTGACCTTGATTTTGTGGAAAGGCAGTAAATATGCGGTAAACATACAAATATAATTACAGCAAAGAAGACGGATTCCTGGTGAAGAAATTAAACCGAAAAGTACAGGGATTTATCAGCCTGTGCATAGATAATGAAACCAATATTTTCCAGCCATGCCAGTCAGTCACCTGAAATGATCTGAGATGAAAGCAGATTATTAAGCAAGGACAAAAAAAAGAAGTCTTATATATTGCATTGCAGTGTTAACCTCTTTATGATCAGGGCTTTTTAAGGCTGTGTGGCCAAAGACGGGTGCACAGCAGACTATTGCAATAAAAATGCAATAGCTAAATGCAAAGTGGAAAATAAATACCGCGTGGAGGGGTAGAGTTCACATTTATGTAATTCTGTTCAGCCAGTCTTGTGGGACACAACTCTGATGCCAACATTCGGATTCCTGTATTTCCTGTTTTAGGTTTTCAGCTTCCTTATCACCTGCCTCCTTACTGGGAAATGAATCGGTCTCATTCCACCTAAAAACTTAAATTGTATCTAAACCCAAAAGCAAAAATATTATATATATGGTGGCTGCATTAGTTTTCTATTTTAGGCTTTTATTTCTTTATTTTTTCCTGGTGAACCAGCCAATAACTCTGTTATTTTTCAACTTCCTTTAACAGGCTAAGCTGTCCAGCAAAAGTGACAGATAGAGAATTCAGACAAACCATTTAACACTGGCAGGGGTGCTTACAAGTGTCAGCTTTTTAATCATTTATATAAAACCTAGGGATGCACCTATACCGTATTTTCGGTATCAAGTACGAGTACCGATATTTTTTTTTCCGATACCGGGTGTGCAATTAAGGAAGCCAGACGGTGTGTAAAGACTTCGCCAACTGGCTTCCTGATTAGCCGAGGTGCCGGGCGGCATGTAAAGACTCGCCACCCGGCTTCCTGATTTAGCAGGGAAGCCGTCTCCATGCTTCTCGTCACTAGGTGACGAGAAAGTATGCAGTTGGCTTTCTGGCCAGTCAGGAAGCCGGGCACCGTGTAATGATGCGGCGCCTGGATTCCTGATTGACCAGGAAGCCAGCTCCATGCTTCCTCGTCCATGCTTAAAACCTTTATCTCAAAATGAAAACAAAAAACTGTGGCTAGAACTGCTTAAAAATCATTATCTGGAGTTCGGTTGTATTTGTTGGTCAAGTCAGTCTAAATCTGCTGGTGAATCTAACACTACCCTCCCCACGGGTAACAATGCTGCTGTCCAAGGGCGGCTCTGTTGCTCCTCCATAGATTCCAGTCATTCAAAGACGGGAAGCATGTTACTGGCCGGATCACCACGTGAAAATAAAGTAGAAAAAAGCCTAAAAAAAGGAAAACTAATGAAACTACCAGAAAGATCGGTAAACTGCAATATATTGTTTTTATATTTTTGGGTTTAGATACACTTTATACTATGTTTTTCATGGATACAGTTTCATTATTTTATTATTGAATGATAAGCTGGAAATATGCATAGGCACCTTTAATGTATCTAAAGCCATTGTTTTTGGATACAGTGGTGGTTAGAGCACCTGTCAGGTTTTATTGCTGTGTCCCCACTGGGTAAAGATAAAGACACCGGCACTCCACATTCATAAGCAAACGTCTATTTATTGACGTGCAGCATAGTAAATAGCAACAAACGCTTCGGGGTCACAGAGGATCCCCTTCCTCAGGCAAAAGGAAGGGGATCCTCTGTGATCCCGCAGCACCCGCTTTTCAAAGGGATTTGGCGGTCAGGAGTGTGATGGGACCATGGACCCACTGGGTAAATTCACACTGACTATTTTGTCCTGGTAACCATTATAACCAGGACTGAAATTAAGAGAAAATCCAAGCCCAGTTGTCACTGGAATACAAAAAGAGGTGAACTCTGGGAGAGATCTCTTCTAAAGCTGGCCATACACTGATTTTTTTTCATCCAGCCTGCTAAACAGCGTGGATAGACCAATCTGCTGCTGCAACTATTGTATCCTGAGAGCAGCGGGTGTGTCAATGGCTGAAGTCACTATTTGGATGAGATTTGTCCACCCGGCTTCAATTTTCTGTTTGCAGGATGTTGAGAGGGAGGGTGTTCACAAGGCCACCCACTGAACGAGTCCTTGATGAACCGGCCATAATTTGCTCAGTGTGGCCAGCTTTACTTCCTTCTCAAGAAGGAAGAAACATTTCCCCAGTGCACCAAAAACCTGACACGGTTGCCAATCATTCTATTCCATGCAAAACTACAAAACGTTTTGACTTTAGATACTTGGCATCAAGATTTCACAACATGACTGGCAGGGCAGTGTGCATGTCATAATTTCAGCTGCTTCTTAGGTCAATGGGTGGCCCTCTATGCCAACTCCCACCTAACATTCTTCGATTTGAGAATCAAAAGAGCTGGGTAGAAAATTGTTGGCCGAACAACGTCTGTATCTAATCAGCCCGAAAGCTGAATGAAAAAAATCTAATGTATATCCAGCTTTACCTATTGTTTGCAATTAACATTTTTGGTGTCTTCCTCTTTCAGTATTTCATTATTTCTTGGATTTTATTACAACAAACACGAATACAAGGATGGGTTATATTACCATTAAAGTTGAAACTACATATGGAAACATTCTACAATCAAAGTTGGACCAGTAAGTCTCTCAGTTCATTGTGTATACTACTTTGTTACTTCCTATGTATTTTACATTAGAGCGGCTATTGAACATAAATTACCTATTTTTAATAAGCTGGCTTACCGTATATACTCGAGTATAAGCCGTCCCGAGTATAAGCCAACTACATTTTTGTTAATGGTTAGGGTACTTGAATGCATTTTTAAGATTTAGCTCCTGAGATTAGTGTGTTAATTGTAATGGAGAAGGGGGTGGTCTCCACCTAGCTGTGCTGCATGGCAGAGCTGAGTAAATCTCAGGACTGATTGGATAGACATGCAAGTCCTTTACACATTTGTGTACCTAAAAGAGAACTATGACCTAACCTTTTTGGCCATAGTTCTCTTCAGGATCACATACTAATGCCCTCTGGTGACCCAAAACTCAGTATATAGCGGGCTATTGCCCGTTATATGCTGAGAGCACAGAGCCGCGCTGCAAGATTTCCCGACAATGCTGTCGAGATCCACCCGCTGGCTGATTGACAACTCTCTAGAGGCAGAGCCAGCTGTGCCCGTCCCCTCCACGTTCTTTCGTCCAGTTAGCGCTGGAGGAACGAAGATTGGAGGGGGGGATTCCTAAGGGTTGCTGTGACTGATGGTCACCACTCTCTGCAGGGAGAGGATCGGGTACTAGGCAGCGGTATGTGTCAGCTGACGTCCCGATCAATAGAGTCGACCTGTGACCGCTTCAGTGTATTTCACTCACCCCATAATTCTCCTTTTAAATTTTTGCTCAGAGTTCAGTTTTAAAACAAAACTGGCATAGTGTTTGTGGGGGATTGGGATGGGTGATAATTTCCTACTGTTATCTTTATATTCCATGGAAAAAAGAAACGTAATTTCAATTTCTCTATATAGTCTTGAACAGCATTAACATCTCTTTTGGAAATGATCTGACACTGCATGTTTTAAACTTAAAGTTACTTAGATTAAAATAAAATCTATTAAAATCTATTATAGTTTCTCTTTCAAAATTTTTACTATTCATTGAAAGCCTTTGTTTTACAAACATTTCATACAGGGTGCATCCATGCAACCAGATTCACACTTCACCTTTTAAGCAGGCAGATAGAAAAAAACGCCATCAACCACAGTGTTGCTTTTATTAAAAAATCATGAAATTGAAATGCAACTAATTAAAAGGCCAATCAGGTGTCCTGTTTGCACATGTGCTGACAAGGAACATGGAGAAGAGCAGAGAGGTAAACTCATCAGGGTGTTGCTGCTCCTTTAGGCCCCATTCACACCTAGGCGTATTGTAATATGCGCGTCTGTCACACGTTTTTTTAACTGCGATTCGCGGTAAAAAGTCACGCGACTCAAAAGGCTACTTGGCTGTATCCCAATGGAAAACGCCCTACAAAACGGCCCAAAGTAGTCCCGGGACCTTTTCAGGCGTGGGCCGTTTTGTAGGGCGTTAGGGACGGGTGGAAATACGCCTAGGTGGGAACGAGGGCATTGACTACAATGCTATTTATTTTTTTGACCGTTTTGTAGCGCGTTCGTCAAGCGTAGGACGCGCTACAAAACGGTCAGGTGTGAACGGGGCCTTACTGTCCAAGCACAGGTTGAGGGCAGCGAGCTTACTTAATGTAGTTGTTTGCCTGGGGTTCAGCTTTAAGAACAAAACCATATAAGTCTTCAATTTCATTCTGCATGCAATGTGGACATACATACTGACAGGGAAGTATCTGTGACAGTGGGGTTGAATAGGATCATCCCCACTGCCTTGGAAAATACAGATTATGACTTGGAAAAGTGCAGCTTCCATCTTACGATTACATTTTGTGATGTTATATTTAATATGTGTGCCTAATGTCTACATATATTGCTGTGTTCCAGGGATGCTGCCGTGTTTGAAAAAAATCAGGAAATTACCCTCCTAGCCAAGTTTGATCAAGATTTTGAGCAGATTTCAAGAATCTTCATCACATTCACCACTGGATCTGTAATTGGACCAAAACACAAGCTGCGAGTTCTAAGAATGAAGCTCCAGTCCACAGCAGATCCTAACAGGTGAAGCCTTTGTACAACAATATTAAAATACATACAATATAATAAAATAAATACATTTATTAGACCGTGACGTGCTGAATATGCTACAGATGGGACTAATGTTCATTTTTACTTCTTGAATTTACTGTGTGTCATTGTATACAACAACAGTATCATTTTTCAAACAAGCTGAACCTTCTTTTTATTTTTTTTAAACCAAACCTTAAAAGTGTGTTTCCACTTTTGCAGCCATATTGTGATAACCCCTATTTTATATTTGTTATGGATAACTATTCACGTTGCATAGGGGGTGGTGGGAAGTTCCACTTACTCTAATTGACCCTGTCTGTACTGTGCTGGCAGATTTCATATATCATTTATAAACTAGATTTGAACACTGTTTGTCCTAACAAAGGGTTAAAGAATTTAAAGCATTGTATATTGATCAGAGGAAGCTCCGCCTGTCCCTCAGTTTGTCCCTCTACTTTTACTTTTAAACTGCTCAGAGTAGCAGAAAATCTGCACAAAGGCCTTCATGAAAGAAACATCTAAAAGGTAAGAAATATAAAAAATATATACTTTTAGGCATGCTGGGAACACATAAAGATATAGAGGGGTTTTCTCAAATTTGACTGCAAAAGTTGAACTACACTTTAAAAAAAGCAAACCTGTGTTTTGCTCATTAAAGGTGAAGCAGGAAGTCTTCTTGGCACTAGGTGAGATAAACAAAAACAAAAAAATAAGAGTTTTAATGCTAAAGTGTCACTAAACCTTCCAGGGAATAAGTCAGTAAAATGCCCTACACATCTCTATGCACTCAATGTTCAAATTGCTTTTTTCCCTTCACTACCTGTCTTTCGTTAGGAGCAGTTCCTGTATATTGTGGTCATGTGCGCTGCTCTATGTAAACTACAAATACTACAAACCATTACAAATACCATTGTAATTTACTTGTGTCCCCAGTTTTATTCAGCAGAAAGAGCCTGAAGCTGTCACTCAGAATCCCCTGGAGGGTGCTCTGTGGACATCAATTTTCTGAATGGGAGGTTTCCTGTGCCATCACCATTACGTGCCGCTGCTGGGTACATCGGTTTGCTATACTGTAGTCTCTCTCGTACGAGAGCAGAGGAGGATGGCTACATTCCCACTTACAGTTGGACCATGTAGACCAAACATAGCCGCCCTCATAATGGAATTTATAGGAGAGCAGAATATTAGTCTATATCATGGGATGTGCTCGCACATGCTGCAATTAGAAGGACAACAGATTTCATTTTGTTTCTGTTGAGTTTAGTGACATTTATTGACCTATGGTTAGGAATGGAAGTGTCCCAAAGTTCTTCAAACCTGTAATAAAATGTTTTTTTTTTTTCAGGACATCATTCTGCAGATACGACTTTGTCTTAGAAGAAAACGTTGAAACAGATTTTCTGCCAGTTCCTTGTGAAAACTCCAACTTTTTTTCCTCATGTTGCAGTGAAGATACATCGCAGTGTCCAGCAAAGAAATCCCGGTGATCTTTTAAGCTGTTAAATATCTTCACATGAAATTCAACAAGCAAAGCTGAAAAAATTTGCAGATACCTGCAGCAAACCATCACATTTTTTTGTTGCTTCAGTCATGTCCTGAAAGATGAATTTTGATTGGTTGCTGTGGGCTAATGCACTTTGCACTGTGACCTACTGGATGAGCTTGTTTTACTGTGAACAGCACTTCTGTTGAAGGTTGGAAGACTTAAGTTCCTCCTCCAGACTAACCAGGTGGACTGATATAAACATCTTGCCACCAAAGGATCTACTCCACATCCTTCAGAATCATGTGATTTTTGCCCTACCTGGTTTGATCATGGCATTAATGTGAATAATATTTTAAACATAGATTGTAGATTCCGTGACAGCTTCTGTCATCATCACCCTTTAATACCTACATTTGAGAACTTACCTCATGCTCCCCCGCCCCCCAGTATATGGATCCTGGATATATTTCATATACAAGGCGGATCTGTTCTCTGTGCATTAACTCTAGCTATTAATCCAATGAAGACTAACAATCACATTTGTGTCAGCCATATTGTGTGGTGAGCCAGTAAACTATAAATCACTAATGTTGCTGGGCATTTCACTTGGATGGGAACATGTGGCTTCACTAAGGCCATTAATGGGTAATGTGAGGCATGGCCTATCGTCCAATAGGCACTGGGGTTCTGTGAGTAACTGGACTTCATTATTTATTTATATTAGAGTACAGAAGAATCAAAATGTCTGTCAGGTTTCCCTTTGACCTAGTTGAAGAGATTTTCCTTTACTTCCTGTCCCCATGACTCCCATACATAACATGGGGGTGAGACATTCTGATAGTAAATGAAGTCACAGACCACAAAAAAAACATTTTCAGAAGCTTTAACTCTCCCCCAATAAAATATGTTTGTCTGTGTCCCCATTGAAGATTTCCCATCCTGTCCTGACACAGGCTATAACCCACCTACGTCATATTTTTCGAAATGAGATAAAGTATATGTAACGTCAAAGAATGTTTTTCTTATTTTTGATAGAGTAGAGGAGGATTTCCGATGTGAGGGATATCTAATCTTATACTGCTATCATGGGGAAAAAGTGTCCCCATTGTATATGATATCCATTTATTCCTGTGCTGGTGGACCCTCATTTCATTCTTGGAGACTTTGGTCATCAGAACAAGTACAGAGGGTGGATCTCCCTAATGGATACATAGACCGCAATAAAAACCTGACAGGGGTTCAAAGCCCCCCCCCCCCCCCCCCTTCCTTTCCACCTCTACCAGGCTGCTGCTTGGATCCAGGGTCTGGTAAGGGATTATAGGGGGGAATGAAAACCCCCCCCCCCCCCATCTCTCTATCCAGCACTAAAAAATGCATTTTGTAATACTTTAAGGCCAAATCTATTGATATATAGCTTGTTAGGATGGCCTTTAAAATGCAGTTTTAGTCAAACAACTACATTTATAGCTGAAACTGCATATATATGTTTAATAAAGTCATATTTATATTTATTGTCCTCCAGTGAGATGCTCACAGCATGCAGTATGAAGTTTCAGTACATAAAGTAGCTGATACAACTCTGTAAGACTGAAAGGAAGGATGGAGTTCAGCTTTTGGCTGTTACCAGAACAGGAATGGCAAGTAAATCCTCTAGTGGGGAAACTTGTGACAACCATCTAGGGGGGAATCTTCCCTCACTTCGGAGAGAATTTCTCTCATCTAGGGCCCGTTCGCCCCAGATGCATTGGCTGGGCAGCCATGCCCAATGTAGTCCCATTACATAGACAAGGCAATTTGCCTTGTCTCCTATCAGGTCCATTCACCATGTTGTATTGGTGTGTGCTGAAAAAGAGTACCGTACTGCATCCAGTACGTTTATTCATTGCAGCATGTTGCCACACACTACACTGCACTGCAATGCTCTGGGGTGAATAGAACTCAATGAAATATCACCAATAAAAGCCCATTGCACCACTTCCCTTCAGCATACACCAGCAGCAGTGCGGTAATGCATGGTGCGGATGTAAACAGAACCTTACAGGAAAGGAAGAGATGGCAAAAAAAGGAAAACAAAAAAAACTAAACAAAAATATTAATTATACTTTAATAGATGACTGAAACTGATTTCAGGACAGTTAAAGAAAAAAACACAAAAGGAACTAAAAGATTCTTGAAATTTTTGCTTCCAGTTCTTCTATAAAGCAGTAAAACGACAGTGATGGTTCGAATGTATAATCACCATTACATGTACCTTTCATGAGATGGAACAGATGGAACATTATTCTATTTTTCCAGAAAGTCGGTGAAAAGTCCTGGCGAATGCTATTACACTAAGCTTTACGTATGTTACATGCATGTAGTCTGGTTATAGAAGTGAAAGGCTCGACCTCTAGTTACACATTCTCATTGTGTATATAGTATATCCTGCTTTGTACTCACCCGTTCCTTGGAGCTGGCTTGCACTTAGACCGGTCCCTGGAGCCTCTCTCACCCTCCGCTACAGCGGTCTAAGGTTCCCAAGTCATCACATGCTATACACAGTGTATCGGATGTGAGGATGCCGAGGGACACGATCGCGGCAGCAGAGGAGTAGACAGGCTGGAGGGCGCTCTGTCACAGCCGGCTGGCTCCGAGGGTCAGGCGAGTATAACTTAACCCAGACGAAAGACCCCAGACGAAAGACCCCAGACGAAAACAAGCACTTGACCCTTGCAGTGTGGGGGACGCCCCTTCTGCAAGGGTTATGAATAATTTTCCCCGAAGTTCTGCTTTGAGATAATATGTAATCAACATATTAGGGAAAAACCATTTAGGGTCAAAATGTGGTGGAGATTTTAGTTTTAGCCGATAATGACATCATTATACATTAGATGCTACTAGACCTTCTTCTTCTTTTTTTTATGTGAACTTTGCCTGAACTAGGTAAAGTAACATGTTTGCTTGATGGCATTCACCACTAACAGTTAACACTTACCTTTCCACTCTCATTTGCCACCCTGATCTGCGATTGCAGCCACAGAAAATGAATGTGTCTGGTATGTGCTTAGCACTATGTGCGCTCCTCCATCTGAAAGATGGGCTGAAAGATTGGCCTCATTCAGCACTGCGGGAAGCAGGGGGGAGATTTATATGTTCCGCCATACCTAGAAGTACTGGGTTTCCGATGACGTGTCGTTTTTGGCTCATTGGAGAAGGTAAGTATTAAAGTTTCACTAAAAAACATGCTCCAGGTAGACTTGATATTTAAACCACCACCACTTGTGGTTTTTCTGCAAATGAGCATTCCAATTTTTTTTTCCAATATTGGAATTGTTGGCTTACCCTGCAAACCTCTGAAGCTCTGGTGGTGAACTTCTGGCTCGAGATTTTAGCGGTGCACACGTATGCACATATAGGCCTCACAAAAAGCCGGCATGTACAGCTCCGGCTGTATCGGGCAGCTCTCGGGAAGGACAGGTGCTGCGTGTGATTAGTATGCATCCCCTGTCCTTCTCTATGGGAGTACACGGCTGTATGTTGCCCTAGGCTCACCCCCCCCTGCACGTCTGTGCGGGTGTCTGTAATTGTATGCTGGCAGAATGGATCCTATCTGCGTCCAAGCCAGGACACCCACACCCGTACGGACCTGCACTTGGGGTGAGCGTAGGGCAGCGTATGGCCGTTTAATCCCATAGAGAAGGACAGGGGCTGCGTGATAATCACACGCAGCACCTGTCCTTCCGGGGAGCTGCCTGATACGGCACGCAGCACGGAGCTGTACATGCCAGCATTTTCTCGTGTGAATGAGGCCATATTCACGGTCTCTGCTCACCTCATACTACATCTCATCATCCGCTGTCAGTCCGTTTGGCATTGGATGAGGCTTTGAAGGATTCCAATGCTTTCACAGCTGGAAGAGGTTATACGTGCCAGCGCTGGCTGCGTTGGCACATAGCACTGTAGTTTGCATTGGGAGTACTTGGGGGAGGGTGACTACATTACACATACAGTAAGGCCATGTAGGGCTAGCATAGCCACCCTTGAAATGGAAGAGAGAGGGCAAGGTTTTTCTACTTATTATTTATTGATATAGATGCAACTATTCATAATTAAACAGATTTATATGAATGTAGGAGAAGGAAAGGAAATGTATTTGTCTTTCTGATATGGGTTTAATTTAACTCCTAGTGGTGCCTGCTATTAAACCAACCTGTTCCATTCCCTAATTAGTGCCCAGCACAGAAACCTATTATTAAAAAGAATGTAGCTCTTTCATTGCTGACCTCCTTTCTTGGCCTGACACATTAACCTTCTCCCTTTTTATTCTTTGAGTCATTTCCTATTTCTGTGTTAGCAGATAAGGAGTTTTGACATTACTTGCTGCGTGCTTGTACCAGGTCAGTGATGCAAAAGAATATGGACACCGGCACTCCAATAGCAGGTACAATACGTCTATTTATTGACGTACATGCAAAAAGGTAGCATAGCACACTTAGTGCGACGTTTCGGGGTGATACAGGATCCCCTTCATCAGGCAGAACAAGTGGTAGGGGTTTCAGTAGCCTCTATCTTAATTTTGGTTGCCCCTGTCTGCCTGACATCTTGTGTCCAGGTTTCTGCTGCCATGAAACCCAGACACAGCATTCAAAACCCGAACTATCTGGGTGAATCCTGGACAGGAGGCAACCCTACTCTCTTTGCTGCAGAAAGGCTGGCTGAGAAAGGCTGTTCTAAACCTACAAATGGATTACCTTTGACCTGGAAAGAAAATAAATACTTATTTGCTATGATCTTCAGCTCCATCTAGTGGCCATAGTGCAGTATTTTCCTGATTCGCTCTTCTGAATGCATTCCATTCAACAAGGGCAGAAAGTATACTAACAAATTAATTCTCGCCACATTTGTACAGAACAATTCATCATGTAGTTTATCAGGACAACTGGCTGCAAATTCTTTTTCTAAATACACCCCTACATATGAATTGTCGGAATTCATATATAGATGTGTGACCTAAAGTTTTGTCAACTGCAATTGGGCAATACAGACTGGTCACCTCCCCACCCCAGATACATGGGTTACATGCATTTAACAATATAATGAATCCCTTTTATGTAACACATGCCTGCATTGATTTCTATGTTTTTTCTGCCTGGAGTTCAGCTTTAGTGCATAGCAACCATTCAGGTTTTAGTATAATGAAGGAAGATCAGTGAAAGAAATCTGGTTCTGCCTTCTAAAATCAGCTTGTTAATATGTATATACAGTAATTTATGCCTGTAAATAGCTGATGATGAAAATGATTTTTCTTATGCTTATGCTTTATAAGAATTTATTTTTGTTTTGACAGCATATATATTTTTTGTCATTGTACATACAAACCATTAAACCTATTTATGTACATTATAATAGTTTCTTATGGAGTTTAATTTCTAAAGGTTTGCTGAATATTTTTATTTTTTTCAAAATAAAAGAGACGCTTAATGGTATTTAGGAGAAAATGATAAGGGTCCATTCACAGCAACCACTGCACAAAACGCACAGCGGCTGGTGTGCGGTGCCTGACAGTGCCGATGTGCCGATCCCAGCACATTGCACTGCATACTTTTTTTTTTTTAAACTTTATTAAAATGTCACAAGTGACATTTCATTCAGTTCTAGGTGCACAGTGGGGTGCGAGGCAGTTGTTCTGTGTCGCATCCACTGCGCTGAGAAAAGTAAGGGATGCCCTACTGTTTTCAGCGCTTACCACCCAGTTCACCATTGTGAATGGTGTCCATCCATGACAAGGCAAATCGCTTTGACTTGCACTGGGGCTGTGCTAGAAACATGGCCAGTGCAGCCCCAACACAAGTCAAAGCAATTTGCCTTGTCATGGATGGACACCATTCACAAACACATGTGGTGTGAATAGACCCTAAGGACTGTCACTGCTGGTCTTCTTCAGAAAATCTGAGCCCTAGAAGGAGAAAAGACAGAATTCCTGTACATGAGTTAAAAGCTAGTGACTCCATCACCCTCTGAAAATAGACCCACAGCAGGTTGCTTTTCAGAGGGCGATGGAGCAGCAGCTGCCCATCGTTCAGGAGGTGACAGCACCGCCTCCTGAATGCAGTTTTTTTTTTCTTTTTTACATTTAGCTTTAAATTCCAATGGGGTTTTTGCTTGAAGTAACATTCATTTCTACTGTTGCGTTTGACAAGCGCCACTGCCTGTCAAACGCGGCATGCTGTGTATTTTTTTGCCATGGCAATGTATACAGCACTGTGCGGCTGCAGTGCTGGCATTGCAGCGGGTGTCTGGAAGGGGGTAAAACCGCACTGCGGGGGCAATGGGGGGATTGTGGGGACTTTTCCCTCTTGGGACTAAGCCACAGCAGGGATTATCAGCCATTTATCTGTGTGTGAAAATCTGCCAGATATTGTTCATGTCCTAGTTTGTTCAGATCAGTCCACTTGTTTCTGTATACAGTGTATGTATGTATATGTATGTATATATATATATACCTGAACTTTATGTTTTGCTCAGAGTTCTCTTTTAGGGGGAAAAACGAACCATAAAATCTTACCGGTAACTGCTACAAGTTTTTTAAGCAGTTTTTGTTCATCAAAGTAATTTTATTGTCACCAAAGCACAATATCTTCATTGCCTGTCAGCTGAGAGCGGAAGGTGGTATTTTCAGTGACATGTATCTCTGTGATCTAAAGCAAAGTGTCCCACTGGTGACCCGTGTTTTATGCAGCTTTCAAGACAATAGATTACCAAACCTCACAGAACCTGTACACAAGATATATCACATCACTGGCGTAGTATAGGCTTATGTGAGGCTGTCAGGGGAATTTTATTGGAAATACAGACATTCAGAATAAAATAACCTCTGTTTTTTTAATGAACAATCTTTCACCTTGTGCAGCATGAGTTAATCACAGAATAATCTTAATTTTTCATGTCTCAGAATTTACATTTGGCATAAGCGGGACATAACTGCTAGAGAAAAAAAATGTATAGACACTGTAATTTGGAATACAATGATTTGTGCTTACACAGGAAACCTCTAAATTAAAGAGAAATGTAGTAAGTTCTTTACTCATAAAATGAAAGTACAGTTATGATGCATATTATTTATTTACATTCATACACATCGCAGTTCTGGTTCTTTCTGCCTTGCAAGCCGTAAAGCAAGCCAAGTCTCTGTTCACACTTTTGATCTGTCACATATTTGAGGTCTATTTCATTTTTGTATGCTTGAAAGTGAACATAAGCCACAAGTTTTTATTCTGGAGAATTTCATTCTCTTCCTGTCCTAAAGACACAAGAAATGTCTCAAGAGTGAGATCATGGAGACCTTAAAAATGTTGGTAGCAAGAAGGACGCCCATAGACATCACCTGCGGTGCCCATGCCCCTCCCTGCTGACCCAATGGGGTCTGGTACAGGAGAACTGCCTCTACACCTCCTATTGGTGGCCCTGTTGAGGGGAATTCACTTATTTGACAGTTGTCACCAGTGTCAACATTGGAAGATTTATCCTCCATGATCCTGACAACTCTAAACATTTGGATATCCCATCACTTTTTTGGTGTCCCGGTGTTGAAACAATCAGGTCCGAACAATCTCGGATTCAAAGAAAATACTTTATTACTCGTACGAGGAGACAAGACATAGAAAAAAATCTAACAGCTAGTAGGCATCCACGTCTTGTCTAACTAAAATTAGCTTGCAAGAGTTTATAAAGCCTGGGCCGCGGAGAGTTCCTTATCATAAGCAACTTTATTGGTTCACTCTTCAGCCCTTACATAATAGAAAAAGATAAACTTCTGTATTTAAGAGTAAAGACGCATCACATATTGGTTCCTCACAAAGGAACAGATTGTTTCCGCAGTGGGCTGTGCAAGGACCCAGTGGGGAGAGAAAAGGGGGCTTTTTAGAAACCAGTCCAGACCTCGTATATAAAAGTCTTAGAAAAACATTTATTCACTAAATTGTTGTATACATAGTTTAGAACCAAGAAATAAAGTACAAAATCATGTCATCAATAAAAATATATATCATTAATAAAAATACATATTGAATATGCAGGTTCACCGTTAGGTGACAGTACCGTGCGGTTACGAGATATACGGTAACTTATTTTCAGATGATGTAAACGCTCCTATAGGTCCCTACATGTTTCGCCCCCAGAAGGGGCTTCTTCAGGGGAAAGAAGGCAGATCTCCGGGAGAACTGTATTCATGTATGTCCTCGCCAGATGTATAATCAAAGCAACAAAAACTAGATGACATGAAGCAGCTGCAACAAAATCATATAGGAGGTTGATTCTGTCGAAGGTAAACCGCCACGAACAACAATACATGGAGGGATCGCGTCGGAGAACAGCACGCTATACTCCTCAGGGATCACGGGCAGCCGGTGAGGTACACTTAGGGGTCATGAAGTTCTATTAAGGGGACATATATAGACCAGATCTCTTGCCGCGTGTGAAGTTACTGTTTGTATCCCTGGAGTCAGTGGTTCCTTGTTACTTACTTGCGAAAGCATTTCTTCAGTAACTAACTTGCAAAAGCATTTCTTCAGTAACTTGCAAAAACATTTCTTCATATGATTATACAAGTTAACTCAACAAGGTATTTTTACCTCTGACACCCGGTGACAATGATAAATGGGACAAATAGTTATAAAAGCTAATCTGTTTCTAACTTCCTATTTTATCCACCGCAAACAAAAAAAGTTTTGGTTATGCATACACTTGAAGTAGGAACTTCAGCCCAATCTTTATTTGGAAAGCTAGAACCTCTGTACTGTAGTCAAAGTGGACTATTCCCCATACGTCCTGTCTTGGCGACCACTAGGGCATTTCTGTAGATGGATTTTCCAGTTTCCTTACTTAGGAGTACTTTTCCCATATATCACTATGGAGCATTATCTAGGGAATCGGTAGGGGGTAGTAAACATGGGCATTTGAGAGCACTTAGGCCCCTTTCACACCTATGCTTTTTTCTAACGTGCACCACTCATTGGGTACAGTAGGTGAAGATAGGCCTACATTGCAGTGCAGTGCAACACACATGCCATGCATCGCTGTGCATTGCAGTACAAATTTGCTTTAGATTTGCCTTTTGTTGTGTTTGTGGTGTGTTGACAGCCTTTTCATAGTGCATGCGGATCTGCAGCCTGCTTTATAACCACGCTACATGACTATGTAAACTAAAAGCATTCTTTGTGAACTCAGCCACTGGCTTAATCACCAGTACCTACGTCCTGGTCTTGTTAGGCAATATAATAAACACCTGTTTATCCTGCCTGAAGGTCTTCACTTACAGGCACTTCCTATTATGAGCTGACAACTCTATCCCAGTGGCGTTGCCCTGTAACATGCTCCTCTAGAGGAGACTACAAGGGGCCATGCTGATGCACAGGTCTGATGCACCATTGCCACTATCAGAAAGTTGGTTCAGAGCAATGATGTGCAGCCAATGCTGGAGCAGTGTATGTAGACAGGAAATGGGTGAAAGAGGCAAAAAAGAACCCAAACTACAATCACACCATACTTTCCAACATTCTGAGATGAGAAAGAGGGACACCTTCCAGCACCATGTATTTAAGTGATGGACACAACTCTACCACATCCCCAGTTATACAAACCATTAGGAAATGTACTGATTGGTAAAACCCAGACTTTTTACCACCTTTACTTTTCCTTTATACTACATTTTTAAAAGAACAAGAGAAACTAATAACAGTTTTAGTGCAAAAACACATTTTGTTTGGTAGGTAAATAGAACCGTCTCATAGATATCTGTACATCAAACCAAAAAGAGGGACAACTGAGGAGGAAAGGGGGGCAGAGGGATTTGGTTCCAAAAGAGGGACAGTCGGGAGGTATTCGGCACCACTTTGCGTGTTGGCCGGGGACATACTAGATATGAAACCACAACAACCCCTCAAAAAACACTCAGCACTGTGTAAAACGTATCATTTATATAGCACAGCAATATACAAAAGACATAACACCCTAAACCCTAAACACAATTTACTTTCAGTTACTGTGTTTTCACTTCCTGGTCCTCTTAGGCCCCATTCACACGTAGCGACATACCTTTTTCAGCGGCCGGGATAGCGCGACTTTCGGGCGACGTTCCAGCGACGATCCAGCGATGGTAGCGCGACCTTCTCCGTCGGGCTCCATTAGAAAAAAGCAAAATCGTGCAAAATCCGCCGAAAAAAGGGTCATGTAGAAGCGACTTGCGACCGCGAAGAGCGACGAGCGATGCACGACATGGAGCTAAGACAGCTCAATTTATTATCATTAGCCGGCGACTTCTCGCGATATCGCGCGGCAAAAATGCGCGATGTCGCGGTGGAAATCGCGCGATAAATCGCTACGTGTGAATGGGGCCTTAGACTTTAGTGATGTAGCCTGTGCCTAAGTGATGCATTCTGGGAAGGTTACATCAGCAGAACATTGCTGGGAAATCTCATCTGTAAACTACATATTCTCGTGAGATCTCAGGGTAAGGCATCTTTCCCTCTGAGATAATGCACATGGCCACATGTGCCAGAGTTTCAGGAAGTAAAGGGGGATGGATTAATCTGCCCTTAAAATAAAAATGGAGAGGAAAAGAAAAATAACTTTTGCAAAAGGTTAAAAGTCTGCACTTATCTAGAAGTATCTGTTCCTAGATTGCCATTACTAAACATTTCTAAAAGTGCCTTTGTTGGAATTTTAAAGATAAGGGTAAAGTTCTTCCTTAAAGAGGAACTTTACCCATATCTTCAAATCAACAACAAAGACACCTTCAAAAAATGTTTAGTAATGACAATTTACAAACAGATACTTTGTGATAATTGTAGACTATTCTTTGCATACTTTATATTTTTTTCCTCTCCATTTTTCTCACAGTGGACATTTTTACTAAGGGAAGTTACTAAATCTCCCTTTACTTCCTGGAACTCTGGCACATGTGACCATGCACATCATCTCAGGGAAAGAAAATACCTTTCCCTGAGGTCTTGTGAGATTACAGATGAGATTTCCCTGCAATGCTATGCTGATGTAACCTTCCCAGGATGCAATGCTTGGTCATGATTACATCATTTGTCCCAAAGTAGACCAGGAAGTGGAAAAATTGTAAGTAAAATAAAAATATGTGTTTAGCTAATGAATGTAAGACGATTATATATTGGCATGCAGAGCTGTATGCTCAGGGGCGTATCTGCCGCGAGGCAAATAAGGCGTTTGCCTGGAGCGGCAGATTCCATATGGTAAAAGGGCAAAGATCTGCTTTAAGCCCTCGGGCCGCACAGCATCAATGGCAGTTATGGTGCTGGTGGTCTCCTCATATGTGCCATCCACCCCCAGCACAGCCGTGCATGGAAGGCAATGTAAACACATGAGAAATGTAACTCAAATCTACCACCCTGGACACCCTTGCCCAATCCTGACACTCTATCTACCAGGAGAGATAGGTGAGCCCAGCCTGTTGTTGATTCGGCTCCATTACATTTTGTGGCAGTGAAAGGGTTCCTATTATACGTTCTATATTTAAAAACTTTGAATGGGAAGTTCAATCACAGTGACATGCATTTTCTTCTGATGGTGCCATTGATGAATTGCTCTCAAAGCAAATAGACATTTTAATACCTCTCAACCTTCCCATACTGATATAGATTATCTGTTCCTCATACCACATTGCCGGCTCACAATGGGGACATGAGGTATCGGAACTAAAAGAGTGTCATCAGCCTGATATCAATACACTCATCAGTACTCTGCCACCATTTAGTGGATCTGGATTCGTCACAGGAGAGGCCTGCAGGGGTGGGATACTAAAGCTAGCGTAAAGGTGGCCATACACTTTACAACCATCGCAAGACCTTAGTCTTGCGATGGTTGTAAAGTCATTTAAAAAAACGCACGATCTGCCCATTTTGGACAGGCAGATCATACTTGCGATGACCGCAATGCTGAACGGGCAGTGTGCATGTGCGCGTGCGCACACAGGCCCGCTCGGCATTTGTCTCCCGAGCATCATTCAAACTAGCCAAAAATCGTACGATTTTCGGCTGGTTTTCTAGCATGCTCCTTAGACAAAAGAAGTGCGACCGTACAGTAGAAACGGTCGCACGTCTTCATTCACACTGCACGATTATCGTACAATTGCATGATTTCCCGCGATTCTCGTACGAGAATCGGGCAGTGTATGGGCACCTTTAGGCATATAGGATTCTGCTGCATTGAATAAAGTGGCTGAACCCCAGTTGATAAATCCAAGTCTACAGGATCAAAAAATAAATAAACAAACCCATAAATAAATAGTTTCATTATATGAAATATGATGAACTACTGAAAAAAAACTTCTAACCTGGATGTTTCCTTTTTATTCAGCCTAAAACTAAAAGGTCAGTTGAAGGTGATTGAGAGGAACTCTATTTTATCCAAGTATCGGATTGCTGCACACGCAGTTCAATAAGTGATTTATTGTTGGATGTATCTGTAAAAATGTCTGTAAATTGGATGTATCTTTTTTTTTTGGGATGTCACCTGTAAAAATTCACTCCAACACGGTTTCGTACAACAGTATCTTTTATGTGGCATGTTTATTATCATTCGAAACAATCCTTACCTGAAGCAGAAGTTAAAGATTTAGGCCAGTCCCTGACTGGTGGATTTTACAGATATAACCTGCAATTACACTCTGCAGTGAGCACTGAGCAAAATCAATCACTGTAGTTACACGGGCCTATTCATTCCGCCATATACAGTCACTGCTTACCATCTTATTGAGGCTCAGCATGGTTAACCCGCTCTTGCCATCTGATCTTAGTAATTATCCCACATGTTTTCACATAGCAAAACCATCAAAACGACCTCTTAGATGTCCTTGAGACCTTGCTGTACTCTACATGAAACCCTGAGAAGTGAAAGTCATGGCGTGTGACAAGCACACAAGTGTCCACTAGGTGGCGCTGTTTTACCTCTTTATGGGCGATCGCCTTGTTTATAGAGAACACTTTAATATATGTATACTTATATACCTTCCCATGTAACAGGCAGCAATTCATTACATGAAAATCAATGTATCATTTATGAATGTTTCCGTTCTCATCATTTAATCATGTGCAGGATCACATACTTGTTTTGTGACAAAAAATAACCATATGATCAGCTTAATCTTTTGCATTATAAAATGAGTAATTTAAACATGTTTTTATTATTTGCAACCGATACATGTCTTTTTCTTGCAGATATAGTCTGCCAAAACATAATTTCAATGTTTTGAATAAAATTGATTTTTAATGATACTAAATGACAGTTGTGTGTGCCTTAAGGGTCCATTCACATCAGCCCCGGCGCAAAACGCACAGCGGCTGATGTGTGGGGCCTGACACAGTGCCAATACGCTGACTCCGGCACATTACACTGTGTACTTTTTTTTAGAACTTTATTAAAATGTCACAAGTGAAATTTCATTCAGTTCTATGGGCACAGTGGGGTGCCAGGTGGTTGTGCCGTGTCACATCCCACTGTACTGAAAAAAAGTAAGACATGCCATACTTTTTTTTCAACACACACCACCACATTCACAACGCAACATGGTGGTGTGAATGGTGCCCCTCCATGACCAGGAAAATTACCTTGTCTTGCTTTGGGGCTGCACTGGAAACAAAAGCCAGTGCAGCCCCAATGCATGTGGACTCTAAGAGCTTGTTCACACCAAGCGCGTTCCAGGAGCAGAGCAGTTACAGACCGGATCAAAACTGCGTCCAATGTATTCCAATGGTATTTTGGGGCGCTAGTTCACACCACAGCGTTCAGTTCCAGAGCATGTAAAAAAAAAAAACAGCCCTATTTTACCTGCTCTGGAACGCATGTAAACGCCCCGGAACGCACTGAAAGCCCATTTTAAAACAAAATAAAAAAACAATTTTGTTAAAACCAAAAACAGCCCGGAACGCATCAAAAATCGACAAAAAACGTGACAGAACACACTGCACTGCGTGTGCAGAAACTCATGCAGATCTGGTCTCCATTTGGTGTGAACAAGCCCTTAAAGTCCCATATTAGGGCCCATTCACACCAATTGCTGTGCTATACTCCATGGCTGGTGTACATTGCCTGGCACAGTGCTGATCACGACATATTGCGCATTTACTTTTTAGTTACAATTTTACTTCTGTTTTTCAAGATGTTTGGCAAAGAGTCCCCAGTAATTTTCCTGGATACTTTTATTGAAATAATGAAGAGCATTACACAATGGGATATACACTATGTTTTTTTTTCTTTTGCAAAATAATGCTTTGAGATGAATAACATTGTAGCAGAGTATGCAGCATTATAGTTCACAGAGATACATATAATACATATGATCATCGAGATATTCACAGTCACAGCTCTAGTAAATATCCTTTGAAGGTGATATAACAAAGGAGAACAAAAGAAAAGACATGATATGTGCTATTGGTATACAGATGACTGTACTTGCACTACACATTAACTCTTTGCTCTGGTGAACCTCATACCCTATTTACATATTACAATAATATATGAAAAAAATAACATTGCGGGCTAGTCATGTACTAAAGCTGCTTAAAACTATATACACTGACTAGAAGGAATACGAAGAGTAGGTTCCACCTTAAGGCATGCAATTTCCCGAAAGGGGAGGGGCTTTTAAGAAATACTATAAACTCTCTAAATGCATAAAAATATGAATTAATTTATTACATAATTAGAAATAAATAAAGTTAAAAAGTAGTTGGTCTATTTTACATGCAGTATAAATGTCACATCAAGTCAACAATTGTTATTAAAATAGGACATAAAGATGACTCATTCAGATAAAACCCATTACTACTTAAAACTATATACAGGTATGTTCTAAAAGCAGAGAACCTAAAGAATCAAAGATGATCATCTCAATTATGGTCGTTCTACAACAATTGTACTTATCTTTATGAAATCCTTCATGTCTCCTGTCCATGCAGATTGGGAATGTGCATTTCCAGTACCAGGGAGCTTTGTTTCAGTATGGTTTGGCAATGTCTTGTGTGAACATACAATTTTATGTTTATGAAACAATCATTCATAGAAAACTCTGTTGCTGTTACTGGCCACACTGTTGCTGAACACTGATTTCTACTCAGACCTTTGGGCAGTAAGAAAGAATGACCAGACTCGCCATGAATTACACTTCCCAATAATGAAGGGAATATATAAAGGGTTATTCACAAAAGGGTGAAGAGTTTGGAGAAGGCAAGAGAAGTGAACATAGCTGATTTGGAAAAAAATCTCCAATTCAGTTCACTTTCCAGTTCAGTTATGTTGTCCTAAATTGTTCACTTCTCCTGCCTTCTCTAAACTCTTCACCCTGTTGTGACTAACCCTGATAATGTTTTAATACATTTACACAACACTATTCATTTCAATTTCTTATTAGGTTAATATAAAATGTGGCATACCGTATAAACATTTCAGTTGTACCGTGTATGTACAGTTTAACATACTGCATATTAAAAAACTTAGGGGTCTATTCACTAAGCTGCTGTAGGCAGCCGAGTGAATGACCGTTCGGAAGTGAAGTGAGCCGAACACTGTTCGGCTATTCACTTCAGGCTGGTATGGCTGAAATCAGCCGTACATCGGCTTGCTTCGGTTCGGCCGAACATGCTGAGCCGAAGTGCAGAAGGAGTTCGACTCAGCCCATCCAACATCTGGATCGGCTGAGCCAAACCTCCGGCAGGCTACTCACTGCTGTTCGGGCTATTCTTAAAGATGCAGAACAGCAGTGAGTGAATAGCCGAATGCCACTGAGCAGCATTCGGCTCAGCTGTTCTGCTCGGTCCCTCAGAGGTACCAAGCAGAACAGAAAAAGAGTGAAAAAAGTTTAAAAAAGTAAATAGAAAACGATTGTGCGGAGCTAGCAGTGACAGCTAGCTCGCCTAATAGTTTAATAGTTTCCTATTGTCCGGCGGCTCTGCTGCTGTCAGAAAAAAAACAAACTCTCCCGGGCGCTCTGGGAGCCTCCCGCGCCCGGCCTCCCAGGAGAGAAGCACTGCTGTCTTTTTTTTCTTTATTCTGACACGAGCAATGTCAGAATAGAAAAAAAAAAAACCCCTTCGGTTCTACTGAACCGAAGGGGTCCTGGGGCCGAAGCTAGCCGAAGGATCGGCCGAAGCTACGGCCAGATCCTTCGGCAGCTTTGTGAATAGACCCTTAATTGCTCTGTTCAGATGGAGCCATATGGGTTTTCAATCATAGAGAGTCTGACAACAAACAGCTTCTGCTGTGCTATCCTTTAAAAAAAAGCCTGTAATACTCCATAACACCATTGTCCTCCCTTCAGAGGACACACTCCATCAGAAGCGCCTACCTGTATTTTGCAATTTTTTTATTTTATACTTACCTTTCCTGATGTTGCCTGATGTTTCCAGACTGGTCCTGCGATGACCCAGCAGCTCTACCTACTACAGGCTGCCTGCAGAAATCTATAGGAGGGGGCGGTGACAAGACCAGTCACCCTGCCCAAGGAGAGAGAGCAGCAGTGTCTGGTCCTAATTACAGGAAGCTCCTGTACAGAGGAGAGGTTTCACACTGGACTACTGCACATATCTGGAAGACATGCACAAAGCTCACAAGATTCAAGTAGGAATATACATTATTATTATTCAGGATGTATATAGCGTAAACAGTTTGCGCAGTGCTTTACAAAATAAGGAAGACATTACAGTAACAATACAATTCAAAACAAGATGGATAGGAGAGCTACAATCTTACAATCATGCCTCTTGTATTGGGACAATATTTACTTATCCTGGAGGTTAGCTTTAACAGTTCTAAGTTAGGCTTTAAATATG